>NW_010552455.1:34847-68853 GCF_000687285.1 Phaethon lepturus | reverse complement strand
CCCAACGTTCCCCCACAACACCCATTCCCCTTGGACCCATACCCCCCCGGACCCACACCACCCCCATCTGCAGCATCCCCGTCCCTCGGGGACCCGCACCCTTCTGCAGCCCCTGCACCCCAGCACCTCGCACTCCCTGGGACCTGCATCCCTCAGGCACTCCCTTCCCCTGCATCCCGGTGCCTGGCAACCCCCACCGCCCAACCCCTGAAGCCTTGGGACCCACATGCTTTGCCCCCTCCTTCAGCACACCCCTGGGAGGGCAGGTTGGGGATGTCACCTTGGCTGCTCCTGCCAGCGAGAAGGGTGACCTCTAACCAGGCCAGCTGGTGTCGATGGGAAAAAGCAGTTACGCTGTGGGACACAGCAGCATTTTATTTTAGCGCACTTCAGTGAATTGAATCTACTTTTCCAGGTGTTCTTATCTGCTTAATAAATAATAAACCCTCTATCTACAACCCGTACTTTGCCCACATTTCATGCACCATCCTGTCAAAATACTCACTGTGCCTAACAGGAAGATTTGGGTGGGCTTTGCTGTATTATTTGGTGAGAGGGGGAAGCGGAAAGGCTGATGGGACAGGATTTCCCTCGGTTTTCCTTGCCTCATCAAGATTCAGCTTGCAGATGCCAGCTGAGATTTTGAATCCTAAGTCATTTTCCTGAAAAATCAACTTCTTGCGACCATTTCCTGGAGCCTTCTGGGAATCCTGAAGTCATATTATTTAACAAATGTATTGAGGCTTCTGCTTAGCCTTTAAAAAAAAGAAGCTGTTTTCTCTAGCTTTTCCTTTCTGCTAATTAAGCTGCTGCTTGGAGCGTTTGGAAGTGTTTTGCCAATCTCAACCGAATTTGATAGGGCAGGAGTGACACCATCTTCCAAATCAAACTGACATCCAGGGTGGTTTGAGATACAGCCAAGGGGTCTGTGATTTCTCTCTGCTCCTCCAAGCAGCAGCACTGGAGCAATGCTTACGAGCGAGGTCTAAAAACAGATCTGGAAAATCCTTCCAGAAATTATGTCTCTGAATTTTTGCATGGGCATCCAGTAGGCTCGTTTGTGTGCATTTCCAGACTTTGTGCCCTCAAAATGCCTCCTTACCTGTATGCATAAGAGCAGCAATCATCTGATTTTAGTATTTTTTGGCATTTTACGATGGATAATATTTCACAGCAGAACATCATCCATGCCCAAAAATGCATACATAAATCTTAATTTCCACGTTCCAGCTTTTAAAACTTCCCTTTGAGTGAGTTCTGCACAAATATGTGAACATATATATCTGAATTTGAACTTGTGGACTTCTGCTTTTAAGATTTGAGATGTTAACTGGCCCTATGCCAGCCCGACTGCTCATCATGTTGGTAAAGTGCCGGGTTTCCTATGACTTTCTCTTCCTGTTTCTATTTCACTTATATCCCCTACGTATAAGTTGTCCTATATACAATTCAGAGCTAGCTGGGGAAACAGCATGTTTGTGGCTCAATTTCGTCCGCACAGACATTCTTTTTGAGGCCACATTTCATAAGGATTTTGGTCAAGGGAACTTCTTGTTGCAAAATAATCATCGTAATTCAGGATAATTTTTTACCTAGTCCGTGGCTATCATGAAATAATTATGTTCCCTCTCTAAAATGGCTTCTCATCTGCTCCCTCTTTGCTTTCTGCATCTGCCCGGATGAGGATATGGGCAAACAAGAAAAGAAAAATGCTTTTGTGGCAATGAACGATGTGATTACTGTACGCCAGGTTGACTAAATGTTGTGGATCTCGGCCATCTTCTGAGCCCATGGACTGTCCTGTCTCACAAACGAGGCTTCACTGCTGCTAGCAAAACTCTCTGACTGTTCGCTGGGGTGCCTCCTATTAAATATAAAAAGTGAAAGTAAAATTTGGTTCCTGAGAAGAAACCTATGGAAAACAAAGAATTATTCACCTTCTCCCCCTCCTTTCCTGCCTCCAGCTGGAGCTGAAATCCATTTCCCTCTTCCTAGGCGCTTGACTCGGTTTACTTCACCGGCTTCGCAGAGACCAACAAGACCTTTGTGATCGCTCGTCTTGCAAAACGTCCTGATGGGATCTGTGAGATGTGGCTCTTCCTGAGGGTGGATGGAATAGGAGAGTTTGAAGTAAGTGGTGGATGTGGGATGACATTCAAGAGCAGTCGCAACTCCTGTCTTGAACCCATGTTAGGATCCCACGCAAAAATTAATGTTCTCTGCACCTTCACTACATTGACATCCTGACAGTAAGACATCAGTGCTGTGTCTAAAGACATGTCTGCAAGCACAAGAAATTTAAATCATTTTAGGGTTTCATCAAAATCAATCTAAAAATAAATTTACCCCCAAAGCCCTGCATCATCTTGCCTGTAAGCTCGACGTAAGGAGCTGAGCTCTTGCAGTGAATTCCCTTCACACAAGTCATTCAGTTGTATTATCTGAAACAATAATGTGTTAACTTACAACTCAGGTGTTTTAGATGCAATTTTCCCGCTCTAGTAATCTGCTTACCAGAAAGCAAGGTAGAACTGAAACGCCAATTCAACCAAATGTTCCTCCTGCAGAGGGCCATCAGAGCAGGCATTTACCCATGTTGCATCCTCACAACTGAATTAAGCAAAAGTTTTCCTGAAATGTCTTTTTAGCACCCACAACATCCAAACATGATGGTGAGTGATGAATCCGAAGAGATTTGGAGTGGAGGAGGGCTAACTATTGAATACTTGGAGCCCCAAACACGCTGGAAAATAAGCTTTGACGGATTACTCAGGTATTGCAGCACTCTGTAGTTCCATTTATCTACACCTAAGACCAAGGCTTTTTGAGCACTATCTGGAAATATATTTAACCGACTTGAACCAAAAACTGTTTGGTAACAATAGCATGCATTGATTTTTATGGAATGAAAATACAGCCAGTAATATATAGTATTACTATTCTACCCTAGTACACAATAGCATCATTCTTCTGCAGTGTCTCCTATTGCATCCATTGCCAAACACGTAAGAAACGTTTTGCTGTTTGTTAATTTTTGTGATACAAAATTATAGTGCTTTGCCTTACAGAAAAGGACCCTACCGACAGCAGTGGAGTGAAGAGGAAGGTGAACTTGTACCAGTTAAATTCTCCTTCCAGTAAGAGTGTTTCACATTTGCTTTGGGATGTATAGTGAGTTCACGGTTAGAGATTTGGTTACTGCTTTCCAAGTTTCATGTGCACAAAGTAACACATGAAGCCCTTGCCTCTGCTTTCTCTTTCTGTTTATGGACTCTATTTGTCTGATAAAACATGATTTTGCTGTCAAAATAGTGCAACATTTCTGGAGGAATGCTGCATTGGTACCTCTGAGCAGACTCCTTGAGAGAAAGCAGCATGCTCTCTCCTGCAGCTCTGCCCTGCCAGCTTCCCTTCCTAGGTCATCTGGTGGCTCTTGCAGGCCAGTGTTGCTCTTCTCGGTTTCCTTTGGTTTGCTTCCTTGAGAAGTAGTAACAGATCTAAAATGACGAAAACCAGAATTTTCCAATAATGGTAAAACGCAAAGATGGCCACTGTGAGAGTCGCAAGTGCACGACTTGGCCTGGAATGACCTGAAAGCTAATAATGTCTTTTATTTTTTCCCCCTCTTTTCCTAGTTGGGAGAACTTTACAGAAGTCTTTAACTTCGGTGTTGACAGTCACCCCAGCACGTTTGCACGTGCTTTTGCCCAGGAACCGTGGACCATCGAGTTCTTCCAGAGGGTCAAAAAGTAAGAGAGGAGATTAATTTCTTCTGGGGTTAATAGTAATTTTTCTACAGATCTCTTCAGGGTCTGTCATGTGTTGTTTTAGGTGATTTTAGAAGGTGGGTTTAATTTGAAGTGAGGTAAGAAAGGACATGGCTCCTGTCAGATGTCTCCTGGTTTCGGTACCGCACCAGACCTGGCAACCTCTAAGGAGCATCCTGCACACAAGCAGGGTCTTCCTAATATGTGGGTGGAGGGACCTGCCCACAGTTTTGTTCTGTAAAACCTTGAGCATTAGGAATATTTCTTATTTTGTCTGTTTTCATTGCCAACAGCCCAATTTAGACCGCTTCCAAAGTCAATGGTGCGGGTATATCTAAGCGAAGGATCAAATGTAATCGTGTGAAAGAAGAGCTAAAGTGGGTGTTTTAATTACTACATAAGCTTTGGAGAGCTGAAAATGCAAGAAGAAAATATGAGTATCAATAGCGTGTTATCTAAATACAAGCAGAAAATATGTATACCAATAGCGTGTTGTCTTTGGTGATACCTGCTGACTTCTAAGCAGCAACTCTTTGGTTCAGCATTTTCTCAGACAAATGGCATTTTTATAGTCTGTTCCGGTGGGAATTTGCTGTTGTTTCATTCTCAGCTGTCTCATGTAGCAATAACTGGGAAATGTAAAAGTGGTTGCTAATGTGTAAAATCTGGCATAGCCATGACCCAGATGCTCTGAAATCTCGCCTTCATTTTGGGATATAAATCCATCAGATTAGCATTGAGGCTGCTTGAATAGGAGACTTACTGATTTTGCCTGGGTTTGTGTCGATTCACTCTTTTCTTTCTTCCAGACAAAGGGAACAACATTTCCGCCATGAGCAGTGGGGCCTGTCTGTTGGAGAAATTGAAATAGAAAATCGTGAGAAAACCAGACTTTCCCTCAAAGGTGTTCGGAGCCACTCGTACGGTAACAGCACCAGGAACAACTCACTCGCTTGGCTGCCTTCGCTATAGCTGGTAGTGGCAGGACTGTGGGACTAAAGATTATCTTTAAAAATAACTAATTTAATGACTGGGCAGGAAGTGAAGACATTTCAGAGGAAATACCATTACTGTTTTGCGGCCATGCATATGCTTACCGTGTTACCAATTACCGGATATTTCTTTATCCAAAGTTCCTGTCAAGTCCTGTACCATTCGTTCACATTTTCCAGCAATGGTGAACTTCAGGTTGGGGATTTTGTTCTTTTTTGCAGGTATCCGGAACTGGTCTGAGATTTACCGTTACGTCATGATTTTGGCACACTTTGAAGTAGGTATTAAGGTGGCAATGTGCTACTTAACCATGAAATTGGAGGTGTTTCTGAACTTGACAGTCATACTTAAGTATCCAGAAATAAGGCACTGGGAGCACGCACGGCGTGCAATCGGAAGTGGTAACTGGTGCCCTCGTTAGCATGTATCAGTGCAGGGAGCAGCTCTCAAAAGCAGAGATGTGTCTCTGAAAACTGAGATTTTGCTATGCTGGTTGAACCAAAAATTGTTTTGGTAACTTGAAACTGTTTGTTTTGGCTTTTTAAATATTAGATATCTGAAAAATTAGATAGGCAGCTTTACAGGACAGATTCTCAGGTGCTGCAAATACCCGTCACTCAGTGGAGTTGATGCAGTGCTGATTCACGCTGATTGAGAGCCCGAGGTGTTTGAAGGCATCCTAAGCCTTCAGGACAGCAGTCAGCAAATATTTCTGCCTCTGCTCAGCATTAATCTCTGCTTTGCCATTGTGGCTGTGCTGTGGCTGCTGGGAGCACGCAGCCTGGGGAAATGCTGAATGCTGGTGTTACAAGCTGGCATGCAACCCCAGCAGATGCTCCGGAAAAGGCATTTCCTTTGGCAAGGCAGGCGTAAAGAAATCTGAACTCTCTACTGTAGGCAGCATTACAGGAGTTAAGACTGAATCCAGAATAAAAGTTCTTTTCCTGGATATATGTTGGCCAGCACAAAAACACACCTTGCAAAATCCCACATACGTGCCGATCCAGTAGCTGCTGTGATTTAACGTATGACTGTGTTCCTTTTAATAAGACTCTGCTTTTGCACTGTAATGTCTATAATCAGGCAGCGACCTCTCCCTTTTCTTCACAATTATTCAGGACTCAAAATAACTGTGGCTCTTCCTCTCCTAATTAAAAGCCATCCGACTTCATTAAGAAGGAATTAAAGTTTATCGTTGATTGAAGTTTGGAGTCCTCGCACCCTGAGCGTCTGTACATATATAAAATCACAGCGTAGGCCGCTCTTTGCCATAGAGTAGCCCAAGTGGAACATGAAGGGATTCAGACTCAAGGATGGAAGAGAAATGAATAAAAACACGAGATTCCAGTTCCTTCTTTATTTAATGTTTTTCCTGTATGCTGCTCTCAGGCATAGAATAATACAGGTTAGAAGAGATGTCTGGTCAAAACAAGGCCAGCTTTGATAGGTTGCCCGTCAGTTCTGAACACGGCTAGCTGACATCTCTGCATGTATTGTTTCTCTGCTCCTCTTGTATCTGTTCTCCTTAATGTCCTTAATTTGTCCTTAATTTGTCCTTAATGTGTCTGGTTTATATTCTTGGACTCTCATTTGCACCCAGATTTTCATGGAAGATGTATTGAGAAGATTTAAAAGTATAAATTCATAGCACGCTGCGTAATTTGAGTTGTATCCAGTGTCGTCTTTGTCAAGTCAGTTTATGATCAATGCGAGTGAGTCCCCACAAATCCGACTGCTTTTTCTTTATCGCTCCCTTACAGGATGGGACTGCGGCACATTTAACAGTTATTAACATGCCAGCTACCACAACTAAGTAAGTAACCAAGGAAGTTTATGCTGCTAAAAACATAGGTCTTAAAGGTGGCAGAAGCTGCTCTGCAGGATGCCACGTTCTTGTTTTGAACCTGTACAGCCCGATTTCCATCCACACCCTCTTGCCTTCCACTCCCTCCGCCCAGTTTTCCATTTGCAATTAGTCACAAGGACGGCTTTTGCCTTCAGTTACTTCCTTCCCATTCAACTGCCGTTTGGCTGAGGCGGCTGCCTGACTGTCTGGATGCTTTAGAGGTACAAAGCGAGCATTTCCAGCTGTCGAAGAAGGCGAGTCCGTCTGTGACGGGGTGTTGCGCAGGGAGCCCTGCCTTGCTGACCGGCGCTTTCTGCATCCAGAAGCCTAAAGACCAGCGTTCATGGCCCTCTGAGCAAGTGGGACCCAGTGGCCTGCCTGTCCCACCTGCCCACCACAACCCATCCTGCAAGACTCATCTTTCCTGCCCGCGTGGCTTGCCCTGCTCAGCGTTTGCAACATCCCACAATATAACCTCTTCTATTTGTTCCTGCTGCTTTCCCGGGATGAAGGCTGTGCTCAGCACTGGGCTCCCCTGGAAGGCCAGCGTGCTGGTCCATTTGAGTTTTCGCTGAACTTTAATTCTGCTCTATTTCTTCCCCCCCCAGCCTCGCTGTAGGCTACGTCTTTTTCCCCGACGGGAGGAAGGCTGGCGTTGAGCGGTCCGATGCCTCGCTGGCTGAGATGGCTGGTGATGGTGTGATCAAGGAGGAATATGGAGTCGGTTTTACTGCTGGTAAGCTGAACGTAGCCCGCCTAGATCTGCTTTCAGCTTTTTGGCATGCAGTTAATTTAGTGGAGGAAAGACTATTCGGTGAAATTCTGTGTGGTCCTTGGAGCAAATGTGAAAGCTAAATGCGTTCTCTTACACCCTGGGAGATTTACTCCTGTGTTTAAGTTGTCATATGTGTGGGGTGTCATCGGTGAAACCGGGGCGTGTGTCCACTGCAGGATCATGTCCACAGGCAGCTGTATCAGAGGGAGAGTTGCAGTTTCTCTTTGTGGTGACTTTCGCTTATGCTAATCCCGATAAATGATACGATTTTCACTTTTTTGGGTGTCAAAACACATGAGGTGGATTCAGCTGCTCTGGGAATACAGCTTGATCAAAGATTTTACTTAATTTATAAAGCAGACAGGAAAACTTTCGCTCTTTAGAAAAGCTTAAGAAGAAACCATATGGAAAAATAACAGATCTTGGGAATTTTTGAGATAAAATACTACTGAAGGTTGGAGACATTCTTCCCTTTTTACTCTTATCAAAGGTGGCAAGTACTTTGATGTTTCTGCAACGCTGGATAAGCAGGCTTGCCCGGTGGTGTATAATGGCCTGACTGGAAGCGGCGTTTTCCACGAGTGCATTGCGGATTTCCAACTAAATGGGTTAACGCAAGGCTGGGGCTTGGTTGAATTTTATTACAGGTAAAATAATTACAGGCAAGAAGAGGTAAAGAATCCCCATCCTCCTATATTGACCTATGTGGCTACAGCTCCATAGATGTTTGGAGCGTAAATGCATAGATTTTTTTATCTGCTGTAAAGAAATGTTGTTCATTTAATGATTAATATGTTTGTTAAATTGACAACATAATATAGATTATTTGAAAAAGAATGATTGTGCAAGCACTTCATACATGCAGACAAGCCATGCGTATTTGTTCAGTTGTTTGTTATATACATTTATGTAGGGTTCTTTTTATAGGTCTCAGTCCAGGTTTACGAGTTGGTGGATGGTCCATTCTAGAGACTGTCCTATTCAGGCAATCTCTCAGATTATAGAAGCAATGAGTCCTCTACCCCAAACAGCAGGCCAACTGTCTACAGGGTGAAATTTGCTCACAAAAGTGCTTGTCAGACTAGAGCAGAGAACAGATAAATGATCAGAAAATCAATACAGGGATGCCTCTTTTAGGGGAAAGGATTCCATTGACAAAATTTGTGCTTCTCGGTGAATTCCTGTTTCTCCTGCCATATGATTATCAGTCTTTTACTGGAGCCTTTTCCCTGTTGAGTCTTTTCCCTCATGAAAAAAAGGCACGTTTGGTTGTTTACGTTTAGTTTGCTTTTTAAAATAAACAGTAATTCTCGGCTGTCAGGGGAGATGCCGTAGATGACTTTCAGGAGATTGAGAGCTCAGCTTCTTCTGAAAACCAGACACATTTAAAGCACATAAAATAGGCTACTAAACTTCCAAATGCCCGCTGGTTGAACTTGAAAGCCGTGGCCTATAGCTGCTGCCAGGTACCTGCTCCACTCCCTTCACCGGCTGTCACAACCTGCGTGGTGGAGGAGGTGACCCAGCATGGAAAGTCTTCGCTAAAACCCAAACAAGGCACCCTCTGCAAGTCCGGACAGTCCTGGGTCTCTCTAGATCCACTCCAGGAAGGCTTAATTTGGCAACGCTGACAGAATTCCTGTAGGCTCCTGTATCTGCTTCCAAGTCAAAACCATGTTAGACATTAAAGGGTGGGTGCCTGGTTCTTCCCCTTCGCCGCAGAACACCAACTCAGCATTGCCGCTCTTCTTGCAGGGACGAAGCCGCCCAGCTGGTTCCGAATTTGCAGCTTGGTTCAAAAGCTGAAGGACCTCACCTTTCCTCCTGGCGCCCTGCGACCGATGGCTCTTCCCCGTGAGCCTCTGCAAGCTTGTCCCAGCGATGTTAGCAAGCAGCAGCTTTCAAAACAAAAAAAGTTATTCTCTGCAAAACACACAGTTTTGAGCGTGGAACTCATAGTCGCAGGATGCTGTGGAGTCGAGGGTGTAGAAGGATTTGGAGAGGAATGAGAAAGGTTTTTAGTTGCGCAGCTCTTAGCGGTTGCTAACCATGGTGGTCTGGAGGCAATTTAAAGGAAACCTCTGAGCAGGTGATTGCAGGAAGAGTGCGCTAGGAAGGATCGCTCCACGCTCTGTCTTTTGGTATTTTTCCTAAACTGCCAGCTGCTCCCCACCGTGAAGACCAGGACACTGGGCTACGTGGATCTCTGACCCAATTTAGCCGTTCCTCTGTTCTTTCAGATTCGTTTTTGAAATAAACGCTCTATCTTTCCGAACCCTCTGGTTGTTACAGTCATTAAAACATGGGAAAAAGCTATTACAGGAAACTACACTGATTTGATAGTCTTGTCTATGACTGTATGAGAGCTGAACTGGAAGACGTAGGAGAAAGCGCATCTAAATGAGGTGTCCTCTAGCAACAGCGTTAATGGCCAATGAAATAAGAGATACACAGAATCACAGAATCATTAAGGTTGGAAAAGACCTTTAAGATCATCGAGTCCAAACACATTTTTCCCTTGTCTGAAGGGAAGCCAGGGCCTGGAAATCTGATTTAGAAGACAATCTGAATTTCTCATCCTTCACTTGAACTTAGATGCCATATTCATCACACCACCCATGTTAGTCGCTGATAGTTGCTGGCCCAAGGTAACCTACAGTGTGTTCCCTACTTAGATGCATCTTGCCATTAAGTACTAAAAATTAAGCATACTTAACAATATGTCAAGAAAAAAAGAAACTACGTGGAAGATCTGGACAGGAGGAATTAAGGAAAGATGCCTTGTTCTTTACGCCAGGCAGCAATGCTGTGCATCACAAGGATATGTTGTAATAGTACCTCCACCCCATTTAAGAAAGTAGTGGAATCTGGGTGCATATATATATATATATATTTATAATCTGGGCTTAGGTTGTCACTGGAGGAGACTTTAATAGATTTTAAAGAAGACTTTCTCCTTTCTGAGGTAGTTCTTACACTTACTGCTTTAAGAGTGTTATATGCAGAATAGGTGCATGAATGTAAAATTATTCAGCCTATATATATCCCGGCAATGCCTGTCATCAAATTCGGGGTGCGTTACTGAACAAGGCTGGGATGATGCAAGCAACAGTCTGATATGATGTCACAGGCTGATTTTATCAGCAGTCTCTTCTGCAGCTGTCGGTAGGGTGGAGATTCCCACTCCCTAATTACTAACGCTGTCCCTGTTCTGCATTTGTGCCCGTGAGCTGCACCCCAACGAACGCACGGATTTGTGGTGCGAGTGCCGTGCCCCTCCTTGCACCCCAAACCATCAGCTGTATGTGGGAAGCTGGTTTACGACTGTATTTCTTTTGGGATGGTCATTGATTCGGAGCTTTGGGGTTTAGCCGGACTTCTCCTATAAATACTTCTGTAGTTACAGTGGTATTAAGAAACACATTCTTGTGAGTCTTACACAAATTTAAAGATGTCTTAAATCTGTCTGTGCGCTGGAAGTCTCAACGCACTGAAACAGGGAGCTTCTAAAGTACTCGAGACAATGGTACTTTGACAGAAGTGAAGGCCTTACGCCCCTTTTTACACATAAGAAATCAGTCACGCAGGTAATTTTAGAAGGGTTAGAAAAATAGCTATGTTATACATCACAGTTTGTTCGTACTAAGTATGTGGCTTGTTTTGCTATGATCTCAGGAACATCTGTTCCTTTTTTCCTGTGGAGTTTTTGTCATCTCTTTCCTTTTTTTTATTTTTCTTGAGGACTAAAACATTAACATTTGGAAGGAATACAGGCACATAATCAAGCGAGGTCTTTGGAGGTGTCGGAGAATGTAGGTAATGAGAAAAATTGTTAATTATTACTCTGGACTGATAGTTAAAGAAATTGCTGTAAAAAAATTCCCAGTCCAGGTCAAAAATTAGAAATCCATCCCATCAAGGAAGCTGTTGGTCTGGCTGTTTCTGACCCGCAGAAACTGGGCTACAATTAGGGGTGCAGTGGGGCAAATGGCAGGTATCTCCCCCGACTCACAGTCTCGGAAGTTCATGTTCCTGCAGTGGAGGAGGCAGAGGAGCATGATGTAGCCTTCACCGCTCTCCTTTTGTGTTGTTTCTTTTGGTACCAGTGGATGGAGAATTAGAGCACTTTGGAAAAGTTCAAGCAGGGTGCAGAAAATGATTAATAAAGTTTTGAGCTGGCAGGTTTATTTGCCAGGTGATGAACTACTGGTACGGTATTTCAGCTTGAAGGACTGAAAAATTGACTGTCGGGGGTTTTCTCCCTGGATTTCAAATTAGTTTATAGTGCTTGTGTCCAGGACACATGGAATAACTTATTTAATTTAAAATAAATCTACCAAGCCCCACGCTTTGACCATATGAAGTGGTCCTTCTCTTGCGGCTCCTTTCTCGGTGGAAAAATCCATCTTGGGAAATGCTTCTGCAGCCCAAAAGCATTAATTTTGAGCAAAAAAGCAGTAAATGGAGGTAAGTCCTGGCCAGAAGTGAAATGTAGCATATGATCCGCTCTCGTCCGGCATGGAGGCAGCTGGAGCCTGGTCGGGATGAGCTGCTTTCCAGCATCTGCGTTTTGCACGTCTGGGAGGAACTGAACACCTTTTTCCTGCTGCTGTCAATGGGCCAGTGCCTGACACGGCAAAACACTTGCACGAAATACTTGCACGTCCCACTGGAGCTCACATGCATGTTGAATTTCAAGATTCAGGCACTTGTAAAGAGGTCATTTAAAGGCTGACAGCCCCAAACTAAGCATTTCCCATCAATCTGGCCTTGGCTACTAATGTCTAGAATGGTAAATATTTTACTAGGCTCATTTATTCTCCTTCCTTTTTGCAATCTTTCATGTATTCATAGTATAGATATAAAGGCCATTTTCAGTGACATTGTATTTCACTGGCAGAAGGAAAGGAAGAAAAAAAATCTTTTTTCTGTTTGGATTTATGTCCTCGCCTTCCAGTTGGTGAAGCAAAGTGTAACCCAGGGAGTTCTGTAATTTATCAAAAAACCCCCACACTATATGGCCAAATTATCTTTGCAAAGCAACCAATTATTTCAAAAGTAGGCTTTTCCCTCCATAAGAACAAGCTCAGCCGCCAAATGACTCAAAGACATTCCAGACAAAATGACTGATAACCACCCACTCCCTTCTCCCGTCTACTGGAATCCTGGCTGCCTCACGCTCCCTCTTGTTTACCATAAAAAGCCACATCAGTCTTTCTCCGTCCAAAATTGCGCTTCCCTAAACTGTGGCTTTGTTACTGTTGCTGCTCCCCTAATATACTTCGGATCAGAGCTCAGGTGTCTGAAGCAGGGACTCCAAAGCGTTCTGTTCTGAGGCGCTTTTTGGGTCCTCCCTCCCCATTTGGAGGTGTTTTCCTTTCCTGGCTGAGGCTGTAATTAGTTACAGCATTGATTTTTGCTTTTATTCAGCACAAAAAAACCCTTACTAAAGACACAGTGCAAGTGAAGTTCATTCTAATCTGGCCATAAAATTTTATGAGGGATGTAAATCCAAGGGAGGAGTGGCAGCTAATGCTCTGGAACAGTTGAGCCCTGTTCAAGCTTTCTCGATAGAGTTAAATCCCTCCAGGAGCAATTAGCCTAACAAGCTCTTTGGTCCCCTTATAAATAACGTCACTGATGGAGACGTCTGGAGGTGTCTGCTCTGTGCACAAGAGACTTTCCAAATATGCTGAGTGGTGAATTACTTTTTTTTCTTAATCCACAGCAGGGGGGTGGAGATGCATATCTGACATGTCCCAGCAGCTTAGCTCACATATTTATCATGTTTTCCAGGAAAGATATAGAGGGGAAAGTAGGAGTGCCATGCTCTTCTGGAGCGTCCTCCTACGTTGCTTGGTCACTGTGCGTGGGACAGCATGTCTTAAGCGCTGACCCCAAAGGCTTTGGTCCAAGTAACTCAGAAATGGCCCTGTGCACAGTAAACCTGGAACGGTTCATGGCTGAAGTCCTTGTCACAGCCCCTGCAACACCTGAGACTGGTGAGGGACTTCTGGTTGTTATAGGTGTTGGACATAGGATTTGCAGAAGGAGGTCCCTCAGATGCCTTGGCAAGTAGATGTTGACAGCAGTGAGGGTCTGGGTGCAGCCCATGGCGTGCAAGCCCTGGAGGGCTGGGGCATGGGGGAGTGAAGTTTACCCCTACAGACTGTCTTTTCTGATAGTATTTGTGGGCAGGACTCAACAAGGTTCATTTGTGTGTGACCAGGTGACTTTGGTTTCTGCATTCAGGGGCATCTCCGGCACATCCGGGCCCCAGGACCTCAACTAACACCATGGCCTCCTTTTCTTCCTTCTGCTTGAGAGCTGACCTTAGTTTTCGTACCCATCCCATTGACTTGAAGTATATTCTTGGTTCTTAGGGTTTTTTTTAATTGTCATCTGTTTGTCTTTTCCTAAAATATGTTGTAAATTTCTACCTTTTGTGCTCTTATGATTATGGAGGAACCTTCTGCAGCACATCGAGAGCTTACCCTGTAAAACTGGCTTTATAAAATGCTAATTAGAAGTTTTCAATTGCAAGTGTATATAACTGCCCACAACCCTTTAAAGTTCAACTTTTCAAAATAAGGCTGAAAGGGGCTCTTTAGCCAAGCTCTGCCAAAGCATGACCTCCACCATTGGTGAAAAAAACACCCACGCAAGGAGAATTGCAGCACTGGATAATTACAGTAGCCTTAAGGTGGTGCCTTTCACCATCAAAAATGAAGACTTTCATAAGCAATTAAACCTCAACACAGATGCTACCCTGGTTTCAACCCTCATACGACTCTGTCATTTGAGTTTGTTCACTAAACTGAGAAAATTTCCATGTGTCAGGATGCATGAATGCTTTTGGATGAGAGGATGCAAAGGACGGGAAAAGGATGAAAAGCCTTTGGTCTCAGCCTGTTTGCACCTAGAAGGAACAGATCTGCAGTCTGCATATTGCATCCAGTGCAGAAAAAGTGCTGTTTTGGGCAACTAAATATGCTGATATCTGCGTGCAAGTGAAAATGGTGATTATTTCTTTCAGAAGGAGTTCCGTCATAAAATCTAGGTTGATTGAGGGCAGGTTTGGTCAGGTCCCATGGCACGGCGGATAGGATACAACACATCCAGACAGGACTATGCAGGTCAACACCAGTAGGATGAAAATGGGCCTGTCCAGAAAGCCCAGTGAGCCGCGGTGCCAGGGCAGGGCCAAGAGCAATGTCATGGTTGAAGGCATGGTGCCAAGCACACATCTGGGGTGACATCAGCCAATATTGTGTATGTATCTATAAACAGAGAAAAAGTGACCATGAGGACATCTGGGACCTGACTTACACCTTTGTGCATGTCAAAAATGCCCTTCATTTTTTTTCTCTACTCTTAAGGCCAGGAAAGTAGTAACTATTCAGGCAAGAAGACAATGATGGTTTTTACTCCCATCACCCCTTTTCCTTGGAGATTGCAATTTTTTCCTTCTGTAAAACAACCCCAATTGTGCACGCTTCATACATTTTGATTAACTTTTTAAACCTTCTTTTTGGATAAAGCATGGAAAATTCCACTGTTTGTTGCTTTTCTTTTCAATCCTAAATGCCCTTCAAGTAAGGGCTGGATAATCAGTTGATAAGGAATTAAAAAAGAATAATTACAGGCCCCCAAGGTTTAAGAATATTTAATAGCGTTTTGCAGAGATGAGGAGTGAGAAAAGCTCAGAGGTTACGCAATGTGCTGTGCCGCTGGTTGTCTTTACTAAAGCATCCAGATCTCAGTGTTTCCTTTCCCAGTCTTGTTTCTGGTGTTATTCTAAGGCATGTAGGCTTCTACCACATGTTTATAAGCTGATAAAACCATAATGTCAGGAATGTTTTCCTTCCTCTATTAGATTAACAAAGTAAGTGGCTTTTCAGATACAGCCCTGTTTACCATACTTTCCACACCAAAACAAGAGTTTGTGAGTAAGTGTCATAACTCACAGATTGATGAGAAAATAAAGAGTCACTCGGCATAAATGCCGATGTAAGATGTATCTGTGCATCTCAGTGCTGATACGAAATGTTCTGCTCTCCTGGCAGGAGCCCCGCTATTGCACCACTGCTTTGCTGGGCTGGCAACCCCCAGCTGTGACAGGAGGGGTGACATAATGTTTAGTCCAAATATCTAAGAATAAGTCCCATCAGGCATGACTGAGTCCTTCTGCAGTCGCTGTTGAGCAATTCATAATTGTACGTGTCAGGCAGCTTTCTGACGACATGGGGTTTGGTTCCCATTAAGAAAAAACAGCCACACAAAACACTTTTCATAACGAAGGAGTATTTTAAATGATCTGTAATGAGATTTTCCCAAAGCCATAAATACGCTTCTCTTGATCTGTCGTGCACTTCATACAGCCATGTGTTGTGTGAGGCTTTCAGAACAAACACCGACATAGAGAAGTTTTGGGGATGGGGAAGAGCCTTGAGCCATCAGAGCCAATTACCCTAAACTCCCAAAATACATAAAGCATTTCATCAAGGGAGATCAAAGTGCCTTTCATGGGAAGGAAGAGCTATGGTCTGTCTTTTACCCATGGGAAAACTCGGGGGAAGAAATTGTCTGGCCAATTCTATAGCAGCATTCTTTAAATGTTAACCCAAGAGTTCACTTTACATTCGTCGCAGCCTCTTGTGAGCTCTGCCCAGACCTACATCAGCCTTTACGCATTTTGGGGTGAGGCACGGAGCAGGCAAGAGGAAGAAGGGGGGAAAGTCTGCAAAAGAAACAAAACACAGCCAAACCCATGAACAAGAGAAGGTAGCACCCGCTGTAGATACCTGACACATGTTGCATCATGTAAATGCTGTGCAATCGCCCCCAGTCAGATAGCTAAAACTTCTTGTGACTGTAAAGAATGACGAAATATTTTTGCAGTTGTGTTGCATGCTGTCAGTTGGAAATCATTGCTTTGGACTGCGAAGAGCCCAATGGCTATGAAGAATCATCTGGTTTAATACACATTATGAATATACCATGATGATAATACCAAGATTTTTCCTTCAAATCGCTGCTAGTGTTTGGGTTTCGTAGCGATGCCTGGACCAGCTCTAGCAGCGCAGTTAGCTTTATCTGCATATTTAGTGGAAAACCTTATTCCTGGATAATCTGGTGTTCTGGAAATGATGGAAAAGCACTGAAATGAGTGATGATTAGCTCAGTTATCTCTCACTTTAATGAACTGTGTATAAAATGTTCCTTAAATGTTATTCCCATGTTGTCATGTTTGTTTCAGGGCATAGTGGCAAAGCATGCAAAAGTCCAGCTCTACATAAGCAAACAGGCATGGAATGACGCTCACAAGAAGACCTGGGATATGCATTCACATCTACCATCTCCCAAACATGGTAGTTTCCCATGGACAAACCAGCCCTGATATTACCAGAATACTAAACGTTTCTGCTGTGATAGGGCAAGTGAACACTAACTAGGTTGATGGACTTCATCAGAGTAAAGCATCTGGTCCTTTTATTGTTCCACCTTTTGTTGAGTTTCCTCCACCAGGACCAGTCTGGGCTGAACTCTTAGGACACTCATTTTGCTCTAATAAATACACAGGAGTTACCAACAGGCACTTAGTGAAGTCCAGCTCTTTGCTGTGTCCAGTCTCTGCTGACTAAGAGGACTGGAAGCGGGAAGTGGTTATGGAATTTGGTTTCAGCTCTTGGGTCCTGACTTTGGCCGGCACTAAGCCTTTCAAAGACTCATGTAACGTTTAGGAAGTGCTGGAGCACAGAGCACAGAGCAGCTTTGCTGATGTTTGAGGCTTTTCTGTAACTGGTATAAGGCAGATGATGAAGACCCATTTCTAACGTCTTTCTCCCTCAGGCTTTCTCAGCTTCATTGATGAGCTGTGATCCTGCACCCTCATGGTGTGGACTTGGCTGACTCTGTCTCAAGGAAAAAATATCAAATCATGACATTGAGATTCTTTTCTGCATTTATTTTATTGAAATACTTCCTCACTCCACCAGACATACAATTTAAATGCAATTTTTAGCATTATTTAGCAATAGTTCATAGAGAACAATATAGTTTATGGCATTTTATTGACCGAGGAGCAAAGACCCTGGGCGATTTTGTGCAAGTACATGGACAAACCTGTGCTGGGAGCACGAAAGCACCCAGATGTGTTCGTTGCCTTCCACGTTAGCTGGAGCTGCGTTGACGCAGCAGAGTCACCACCGGTGGAAAGCTCCTCTGCATCTGTCAGCGACGCAGTCCCGGAGGAAAGCATCACCCTGGCTGCCTCCTCGCTCACGTCACATTGCTGCTTTCTCCTGGCATGAGTTCGGGATGATTTTGCTGTCTCTCCCCTTCCAGTCTGCTGGGACTTGCTCTTCCAATTTGTCTTCTCAAACAACTCCAAAGGGTGTTTCCGGGAGGACCTTGTCTCTTGAATTTGTTTCTCCTGTCTGATTCACAGAGCCTGAGCTTGTTTGATCTCCCAGGGCCGGCGTTTCCAGCAGCTCCCTGGGGCTCCATGAAAGGGGAGTAAGGAAGAAGAGTTCACATATGCTACACAGAAATCTCCATATTTTAAAGGGTATCCTGTATCCCCACTGGAGCACTTTTAATGATCCACAAATCAGAAAAAAGAAAAAAGTTGAAAACCACACTTAAGGCATTCATTGTTCATAGCCCAGGTCTTCTGGGGGCTGCCGTCTTTGTGAAGGCTCCACGGGGCCGCGATCTGAGGAAGGCTGTGATGAGATCTGACTCAGAGACCCCGCTCGCCCGGGGCTGGGTGGGGGTGCCGAGCGTACGCTCTCTGTTTATCTTTCAGGGAAATGTTTCCATTTTTGGTAAGAAGCAAAAGAAAAGGTTTCCAAGGACGAATATGCAAAGGTATTAGCTATGGAGATTTATGCCCTGCTTATGACAGCCAACGGGGATTTGGTGCAATGTGTGTTAGAAGAGGTAAAGTCTTATTCCTCTTTCAAACTTCTAGAGCAGGGTCCTGCTCTCCTCTTGACATCCTCTGATGAGACGTAACAGTTACCACGGCTGGCCAAGCCAAAAATTGTTGCTGGGGTTTTCAGAAGTGCTTGGTTAAACCAGCGCTAATTCAGCATGTTGCAGCTTCTGTCTTCCCTTCAGTTTTCCCTTCGTACCCTCTGTGAATCCCAGTCACTGTGACTAACACAGGAAAATTAAGAGCTCCATAAATAAAGTTTGCCATCTTTAAGTGAGCTGTTTAATGTGTCTTCTGCTTTAGTCTTTGGTCACAGGGTGGTAAGAGGAATCACCAGGTGCTGAGAACGCTCCAGCTCTTCAGCAAGGAGGTATATTTTGTGGGAATGAGATATATCTCTCTCGCTCTATATATGTAGACTGGGTCTTGTTCTTACCTGTACTCAGAAGAAGAATTACTGAGACTGAAGAAATAATATCCCACAGGAAGTAAATGATGGGACTGGCCAACAATTTGCAACTTCTCATTTAGGCAAACAGAAAGAAACATAATCTTGTCTTGTGAGATTGTGAGAGTAGATTCTCCAGATGTGTCCACTACCCTCTATAAATACTTTCAGAATATGTTTGTTCTACAAAGTCGTCTTGGAACGGGATTTACGTATAAAAGTGTTTGTGCTGTAAACATTTGGTAATTCTTCTGCTTCGTGGTCAGTAACTGACTAAAGCAGAAATAGCAATTATACAACCAAAATGTAATTTCATTTGATTTCTGAATGTCCTGAATCAAAATGTACTTTCTATAACGATTCTGCAAGAATAGGACGAATATTTGTAAGGAGCTCAAAATCGATATTCATGCTTCAATAGCAGAGTTGTGCAAAGCCTTAAAAATGTTGACAACCTAGAAAGGTCAACAGCTTGTAAGAAATTCTCGTTATTTCAGCAGAGAAATTGCTAAAGTAACACTCATTTGCTAAGACAGCATCTTTTGCAAATATCCTCCAGCATATTAGAGGTCTCCAGTTAAAACCATTAAAAAAGGACTCGACAGTTTTCCCGTACTCCCCCCAGCTTGCTGTGCCAGTAGTGCCACCGTTGACTGGCCTGTTGTTCGGTACTAAATAAGATGTTTTCACAAGTAAAAAACCTTTCCCCCTGTTTATCTACAGGATAAGCAATCCACACGGGAAGGAAGATTAATGGTTAATCCATCGGTACGAGCCCGTGTTATTTGGGGATCTCTGATGCCTTTTGTTGATCTCCCTCCAAAGGTGCGCGGGTGAACAGAGCTGAGCCCACCTCAAGCATCCACCTCCCTTCAAAGCAGGAGAAAAGGAATACATGGAAATATCCTGTGATTATACAGGGCTCGAGAGACCTCTCGTGGACAAACACATTTGTTTCCTCCATGTTACATGTTTGCGTTAGAGACAGCTTGTATTTATTTCCCAAGCCTTAACCCAGCTTGGTATTATTAGTGGTCCATGGTGACGCAAAGGCTGATTCTGGTCCTACGGTGACGATCAAGCAAATAACATTCTGAATATTTTTTATCGACTTTTTTCACTTTACTTTGTTCTGCAATTTATTTTTACGTTATGATCTTTGTATTCTGAAGTGGTATATGGCAGTGGAAATCATTCAAACTCACATAGCTGCCTTATTGCTCCTGATCAAAATGGGTTCGTTCTTTTTTAATATTTTAACTTGTTAGACAATATGGATGCTACAGGAGGGAAAATTAAAACAGCAACATTAAATTTTATTCCTATGTATTTATTGTTGACCATAAATTATTTGGAATGTGGTACTTTTTTCTCATCCTAAAAACCTATCAAGATTCATCAATTTTCTTGACACTTTTCCCCTGTTTTTTATAGACAATATTTTCCTCTGTCACAAAGCAAAAAATTTCCGTCAACCAGAGAGAAATCTGGGGGTTACTGAGCATTTCTCAGGCTGGCAGGAGGTGTTCAATGGTTGAAATCCACCACTCTTAAACACGAAATAAATCAGTGATTGCATTTGTATTTCTGATGAAAAAAATTCAAACTTTTTCCCTGAGAAATGTGTTAACCTGCTTGGGTCCAGGCCCCAGGAGGTTCCTCCTATGAGACGAGTGTTTTACCAAAATCCACATGTCTGTACCCATCTGCCAGTGCAGGGATAAATTGCTTTTTCTCCAGAGATTATTCAATTTTTTCCACGATCCGCCTCATTCTCCAGTTCCATCCTTTCCTCACTTAGGTGAATTATTGGTGACCCTTGATGTTTTCACTTAACGAAAAGCATAAGGAGAAATGGCTGTTTTCTTCACTGCCCTGGCTTTGCATGAAAGTGCCGTAAAATTAAAGGCAGACAAAACGTTTTATATTAAGGAGATATAATTAAAGAGTGCACTCAGTTCTCAGTGCTTATCTCCAGCCTCTGTGAGCAGCCCACTGTATGGAAGTCAAAGGCAAGGTAATTTTTCTTTTTAATATTGCAATAACTCTAAGCTATTTTAAGAGAAAATCTGCTGACAATTTTGGACAGAAAGCTACATTTCAAAAATAAATTAAAATCTTGGCAGGAAGCTCCTGATTTCACAGGAAAATTTCGATGTACCAGAGAGCTGAACACCAAATGAGCGGGACATATTTCAGCTGAACACACTTTGATTTTTGCCAGGGGAAAAACACAGACTGGATGCTTCCTTTTTAATTATTTTCTGTCCTTTTTTCTGGAGGGGAAAGGAGGCGGCGATACTTTTTCATCATCCTTCGTAGCTTCGCTTGTAGGTGCAAAGCACTCATGGGGGAATTGGGAAGAAGAGGATAAAGCTGTTGAGGTTCAGAGTTAGCTCTCCTTTTCCAAGACCGTGCTAGGAATGCTTTAAATGCTATTCTCTAAGCAGATTTTAAGTGGATTTTGAAGTGGATTTTAGAGGAAATTTCTCTCTTCAGCAGGTTGCTCTACTCAGCTCCTACACCTGTGTATTTTTAACACCTCTTTTTAATTTATTCTTGTCCCTGTGCTGACTGTAAATCAGCATATTCTCACAATATAGTTCTGGGTATTTTTCAGACATCGGGGAAAGACTGGAGCAATGTGGTAACAGGGTTTTAAAATATTTTTTTTCCTGTTTTTTTCTCCCTTTTATTGCAATCCTGGATATCAGCTGTACCCTGGCCAAACATGGATCTGGAATCACAAATTCTTGCCCCATTTTGCTCTCTATCTTTGCCTAAAGCTTTCTCATTTCAGTTTGACAAACCACCAAGAAGTTTGAGCCTGGATATTATTTTTTGCGGTACATCTTATCAGCCAATTAGTGTTTTAATTTAAATGTACAAGTGCCTATCTCTCCGTTCACAGTTATTCTGCCTGATATAAAACAATTGTTTGGTTACAGACTTTATGAATCAATGTTATCACGACTCGTGAAGTATCTTATTTGCTTTGTGATATGAATGTTTAGCGTATTTTTAAATTCTATTTTCTTGGTTTTTACTTTTATGTGCCATGAAAACCAGAGTGATCTCAGCAGGCTACTTTCCTGTTGTTAAGCCCTGAACCCTAATCTGAAGGAAACAAACCCAGCTCCTCTTATTTTCAAACAGATAAGATTTGCGAGGTTATTAATCACAGGTTCAAATGGCTACACTGGGAATTGAAAATGATATACAGTTTTATATAAAACTTGTCAACATTTATTACAGAGACGGACCATCCGTCCAGTGGGAGCCTTAGAAAGTCATTATGTGTCTGGTGTATGATAAAGAGCGATTTAACTGCATAAACAGCCATGACATCATGCTGAACTTACATGTTCTTTCATCTGCCCCTAAATGATACCGTTTCTTTTTGACTATTGCCCTGAGCTTTGATTTTGGATGGGGGAGTTCTTTCTCTTCCCTGTATCATTTAATCTATTTATCCTTTTTTTTTTTTTTTTTTTTTAATGGAGCAAATAATAGCCATTGTTGGTTTTATTCTTCTCAAAGATCTGAAAAAGCTTTCTGGATGGATTCAGAGGATTAGCTCCTGGGTAGGTGTAAATCAATGTTATCCCACAGAAGTTGGCTTCTGTCAGACCAGGGTTTAGCTCATGGTGTTTAATCTTGGTGAATTTGTACGCTGCAAAACATGAAATTATAACCTCCCCTCACATAAACGTCTTGGTAGGTGCTGAACACATTGAAAGAAGATAATTTTCAGATCGCTTTATTTCCTTTCTTGGAGTTGCTCCTCAGACATTAAGCCTATTTCATGGGTGACTGATACATTAGGGCTACCCAACGCACCGGCTACGCTGACAATTAATGACACAGATAACTTAAAAAGGAGATTAATTTCTTTTTGCTGTAGCTGCCATAAGCGCTATGAGTGCCCAACAGCCTTTAGCTGGAAGGGCTTTCAGCACTTGGTGTATCATCACCATTACTATGACAAAGTAGTTTAAAACCCTCATAAATATCCCATCAAAATCTTCCAGTGACCATTCAGCGCTGAAATAAACTGGCAACGTTGCTTGCGAAGAGTGAGATACATGTATATATAGGTGCAGACGTACTTTGCAGCAGCTCATGGTGGAAAGGTTCCCCTTGCATGGATGCCACGGTGCAATCGCAGCCGCTGCGGGACGCCCCGGACACCCTCCCCGCTTACTGCCAAGGGCTGGAGTAGCTGGTGATAAGATCACAGTGTGCAATAAACCTCCCAAGCCCCTTCCAAGGGATAAAAGATGTGAAGCGAAGTGTTTTAAGTGCAGCCAGATTGCTGTCCTAGGCTGGGGAGAAAAAAGGAAAAGCAATGAAACCGGAATTTGGAAAAGTGGTCTCTGAACCATGTAAAATTGTGTTTGGCATTGAGAACTTAAGTTACGTGGAGACTAATAAATACAGCTTTTTGCGACTGGTCCCTTGAACTGGCATCACTGAGGCTGTGGATAACGAAGGGCAAAGATGTGTCAGAAGTGAAGTGGAGAAACCCAGATAAGAGTCTTGGAGAATGACAAAGATTTCTCTTGTTCCTTTCTGTGATTCCTCACTCCAAGAGGAAAAAGTGCAGGAAGATTGCTAGAGAATTGATGGGTTTTCCCCCACGCTTACAGAATGGTGGTGGTTAGAGCAGAGAGGAAGAGCAGTGTCTCTCACAACAAAGGTGTCAGGGTGTTTTTTGCAGGTTCATGAAGGAAAAATAGTAATAGGTTGGGTTTTTTTAAATCCCCTATTTAAAAAAATAGTCTCCTCTGACCTCCGGCCATTCTTCCCTTATGTGTATGCTTATTAAATACTATTTAAATTGCTGGTTGGAGCTCCTGCACTCCACTCCCATGCCTAATAGGGCTTGTGTCACTTCTAAGTCGAAAAGTCTTCAGAAATCATCCTGGATCATCCTTCAGAGTAAAGGATAGTCTCCATTTTCCATTTTTTCTGGAGAAAACCAAGTGTTTTCCATTGCTCTCTGAGCCTGGTGAGCACCAATCCCTCTTCCCTGCACACCCGCTGCAATGGCAGAATGCTCTTATAAGGTTGACTATACTCTGGCAGAAGGTATCCCCAGTCTTTAAAAAACTCAAAATATCAATAAAAACAGTGCAAGGAGAAGAAAGAAGATCTTACTGCAAATGGGATTTCCACAGACGTTTCTCCGTTTTCCAGGAGATGGATGCTGTAGTCCTCTGAGATCACAGTCACAGAAGTCCTTGGGATGTGACCATGGTGTAGTGAGCCTTAACTGTGTCAGCCTTGAACTGGTCACTAGCTAAACTCCAAAATACGTACCCCCCATCTCAGAGGAATTGTAAAGCCTGTCCTGAGCTTTACTTTGCCATAGCCAAGTATAGATGAACTCCAGGTGTAAAACACTAGTGCAAAACGCTGACAACAGAGTAGCTCTTCCCTGCAGCACGGATATTCAGTGTAGAAAATCCTCCCTGCAGCCATCAACTGAATTTTTCCTGTTGCTGCGTTTGTTAAAGCATTATACTTGCTGTTATTTGGAAGAAGACATTTTCATGACCTTGTTGCTCTTGAAGTCCCTGGTGGTCGTAAGTAGCTGAGATGGCTGTATCTGAGGATAACATTTCTTGGGAATAGCAATGATTTGCATAAGTAAAGCATCTACAAATGGGTTTTATCAAAATCCACACACTGTGTTTAAAGGGAAGAGCATGTATGTGGGAAGAGACGTTTTGTTGAGGCTTTCTCCATTAGTGTTTTAGTCTTACTGTAGGTATTTTCCCCTGAAACAGGCATGTAATTTTGAATTTTGAGATTTTTTTTTAATGCAAAAGATGACTTGATTATTGGCTAAAGCTGATGCTGTAAAATGCTCTGCTCTTTGTTAGAAAAACGTTCAGTTTGTGCAATTCTAAATTCTTCCTTTTAAAATAAAATTTACAACCTCCTGAAATGGCTTGCACAGACCTCCCAGGCTTTGATTTCTTGCAGAGTTTTTGAAATGCATATTAACCCGGAGACTGGTAACAGACTGAAATAATTACACTCAATGGTAGGTGTTAATGCCTTTGACATTGCCTGCCAGTTGTCTTCATGCTTGTGAGAAATTTATGTACCAACTGCACAGCATTCTCCTGCCAAACTATATTCTTTCCGTTCTTCTGAAGGATTACCCTCCATGCTATGAATCTGGTTGTTCATTTATCATAACAATTCTTCACGTCAGATTTATTTCGAAGAAGAAAACAAGGTGTGGGCTACACATTGCTCAAATTGTGGTGAGGTTTTCGGAGAAGGTTAATGCACAGGCACGGCATTGCCTTGTGCATTTGCTGTGCATTGATTGCAGGACGGAGGAAAAGCTGGGGAAGATAGCTGGGTGTGCTGTAACTTCAGGCAGTGTGCTGAAAAGTAGCCTCCAGATCTGCTGAGATACAGATTTGGGAGGACATCTAATGACGACAGCTTGGTAAACCTCCACCTCAGTCTTTGTCTTGGCTAGGGGAGATGGCATGGTTGGTTTTCCAGTCTCCTGGGTTAAACTTCCGCTGTCCCACTGCAAAACTATATCGGAGGTGAGAAGATTCAGTGTTTCTGCAGAGTAAACTCAGCTATGGTGGCACTCAGTCCATGTCCTAGAGGGAGCTCACAGTCAGCACATCTAGAGCCTCACCTCTCCTCGCTTAGTCTTATGAAATCCATTTCTTCTCTCCACAAACCCCACCTCCTTCACCGCTGTTTCAGACTTTACAGTGTGATAATGCGTGTGTTATCTCAGTGTTTAAAAACAAAACAGGCCAAGAGGAGGCTGAAGTCCCTGTGCCAATGCACAATAGTCTAGGTGTGTCTCTGGCTTGTGGGACCCTCTGCCCCCAGACCCCTCCAGCAAGAACTGGGGAATGTGCAGCTAAAGATAACTCAGTTTTTGCCAGCTTTGCAAATGCTGGAGACTGAACCTGCCTCTTGGAGGTCTCCTCTGACCTTTGGAGAGGGGATGGGGAAGGTCATCCTGAAGGGAGGAAGGGAGACAGGTAATGGAGGATTGAAACCTCACCCCAGCCAGGCTGTGCACTCACAGGCAGCATTGACTTCCTCTCCTCTCAGCTCGGTGCCAGGTCTGTGGTAGCTTTGCAATGACAAAATGATGAGGATGTACTTGCTAAAGTGCAGGTCATGCCCATTGCCTGTGCTTTATTGGGTTTTCATCCCGGCTTTAGGTAAGAGATGGATCCAAGGTGTCACTGCTGTGTGTCCTCCACCCGCCGCTCCCAGCGATGGCCCATGGCAGGGTGTGCCATCAATCGCAGCATCTCTCAGGCACAGATACTGCTGCAGTTTTATAGCAGGGTGGGACCACACGTCCTCTCTGATGTCTAGACGTGCTGAGCCAAAAAGTCATGACATGAAACGGTATGATTTCACCACCCTTTTGTTTCCTGGCAAGTGAGTGTGTGCATCACGGTGCAGGAGCATGTTTAACCTGCACACGGCGGGTGATTTGATTCTCTTCTTGGTGCTTTTGCAGTGGCTTTGCTTCCAAAAGGCAATATACAACTGCACTGGAATAATTTCCAGTTCGATCATCTAAACAGGGGCAGGGAAGTGATGTGCTCACTTCCAATAAATGACTTTGAAGGGAGGGTTGTTCGTGCAGGTAACTGACCTTCAACATAGACAAGTCACTTCACTTGGAGAAGTCAGAGCTTGATGAGGTTTTACATTACACCCTGATTCCAAAAATAGTTGAAAAAGCTGCTTTTTAGTCCATGACAGCCAGCACTGAGGTGTGGCAGCATCTGCCATCCTGTGTGCCAGAGTTGCAGAGTGCAGCATGAGGTACTGTTATCTCTGCAGGAAACGCTGGTTTGTGCTGGGCAGATTGGATCTGGGCTTTATTTTTCCAGGTGGTTGTGGAAGAGGCTGGTTCTGTACGTTGCGGTGATGACTGTGGCAATTTTCCTATCAGGTTCTGACACGTTAAACTCTTCTGGGTGATGCTGAGGAGACTGTGAGAGGATTTAAACACCTAAACAATTATAATTATCTGCAGCCAACACACTGGTCTGTCAGTACTGATGTTCAAAGTGAAAGCGTTGAGTGAGAACTGAGTGACAAGTAGCAAAAAAAAAAAAAAAGAGGGATGGAGAAGGAGGAGAAACATCTCCACACCTTCTGTACTTGTCAGAAGGGATTTGTTGGGCACATGTCCCGTAAAGCAGCATCTGCAGCCCACGTTTATTGTTCTGGCGTCTTTGAGGATGTGCTCAGGACAGCTGCGGGCAGCATACACAAACTAGCTGCAGGGCTGGAAAATAAATATAGCATGACAGAGAATTTGTCACCTTCCACAAGTGTTTCACCAACTGCCTTACTCCTTGGTGACATCTTGTTTTGACCGTTAGCTTAAAGAACCTGATGCCTCATGAACGCCTTGAAGGGCATGTTCTGCTCTCCAGGGCTATGCTGGTTCTTTTTTCTCTTTTTCTTGCTGTATAAGGACTTCTCTAGTCAACCCTGCATTTAGTTATTTCAGTGTCTACTTTTCATGTACCACAAGTAACCCAAACAATCTTTTTGTAGACTATTTCCAGAACTTTAGATTCACTTTGAAGTAAAAAACAATTGATAACAAGTATTTCATAGCTTTTGCTTTTAAATTCAACAGAAGTGAAGAGAGGGAAGATCAGTGGAAAGCTATTTTCCTCTTGGTCCAGGGAACTTTGAAAAGTTTTGCTAAAAGAGTAGAGTTCTTTAATAATGTTTTCAGCTACGCTCCATCAAATAGTGTGGCTAAAAAGAGAAATGGCCAGACCTTTGAACTATTTTTGTGACTCCTCATCACTCACTTCTGCACAGGACTCTCTCATAACAATGATCCCAAATAGAAAGGCAGGAGACATATTTAATACACGAGCAGTGTTTCCTGCCAGACCTCAGCTGATCTCAGAGAAGCTGTAAATGATCCTACATCTAGGCAGAACCACGGGTTGCATCGCAGTCATTTTATTTTCATTAATACCTTAGTTGGGCATAAACCCTGAGGAGGTCCTTTGGCTTAGACCTCTGCGGAGGATGCGATATAGACGAAACCTCCCTATGGGTTGAAAGAGACCCTGTGAACCAAAAGCTTTGGGATTTACGTTAAAAAAATGAGAACTATCCTCAGACTCATTTATCTCCCGCTGCAGTGAAAGTGCCACAGGGATTTGGTTCCTTTGAAGTCTTGAGTTAAGAGAGGAGTGGGGAGGTTGATATCTGGGGGAAGGCATTGATCCAAAGAGCAGTCTCTCTTGGGTTAAGAATAAAATAGCAATGGGTGAGCTGGTAAAAAGCAGTTCTTTTTGGACACGAAGCCCACAGGGTGGTCACGTAGAGCTGAGAGGTCTCCAGACCTCCTATCGTACTGTGCAGGAAGCTCATGTAGAAAACCATGGTGTCCCAGTGGCCACCTTCCACCGCCTCTGCCAACTTAGCACCAAACTACCTGTAAGCTTTCCTGGATAAAGGAGACACAAAATATTAACGAGCCTTTAGCTGAGTTTACAACCCTCATCCTGACGTTGGGAGATGCGAGTCCCCTTTTGGGCACGTGGGAGCTGGAGGGTGGCCACAGCCACGCTGATGGCAGAGCAGGCTGTGGCGGGTATTTCGGGTCCGGTTGTTGGCAGGGGGTGTGAGAATGCGTCCCTCTGTTTAATACAAGATAATCAGCCCTTGTGGGACGCGGGCTAGCAGGGCTGAGCCGAGAGCAGCAGTCGGCACCACTGTGGCATATTTCCTCTTGTAGATTAAAAGCCCTTTCTGTAACCTCAGCAACACCCGCTGCCAAAAGCATTGTTTTACAGAGTGCTGTAGATGCTGCCCATTAAACAGCAATTAGTCTGTGTTGGATGCATAGCCCGCTCTCTCTCCCAGATGGCTAGTTATTAAGATATTTATGGTTAATATGAATTTCCCCTGCCATAAATCACCAGCCTTTATACCTGCAGGGAAGTCATGGCAATCAGCGACCCCGCTCAGTCGGCCCGGGCAATGAGCGCTGTCTTGTAAAATAAAGATTGTAAGAACTTATCGTCGTCGTAAAAACAACAGGAGAGGGAAAAATCCCAGTGCTGGTATCTGATAACGTGCTGTAATCAAGCGCTTGCATATCCTCCTCGAGGACGCTGGTAAAT
Organism: Phaethon lepturus; assembly: GCF_000687285.1. Taxonomy (NCBI): domain Eukaryota; kingdom Metazoa; phylum Chordata; class Aves; order Phaethontiformes; family Phaethontidae; genus Phaethon; species Phaethon lepturus. The sequence continues at coordinate 39,910 of NW_010552455.1, read as the reverse complement.
GGAAAGTTACACGGATTCATTTGTCACTCGGGGACTTCTGGACAAGGAGCCAAAGCCTGTTGCAGTTAGATGGGTGGGAGGATGGAGGAGCAGTAATGTGGACGGCTTGCAGCAGGACCGCGCGCCGGCAGGCGTGGGGTGCACCGCGCGCAGCACGGGGACGTGCGGGAAACGTCGGGTTTTAAGTAACTCTGCTGGGAACGGGGACACCACCCGCTGGGACATGCTACTTTAGGTGCCGCAGGCTAAAGTTATTCCCGAATCAAGGTTGTCCTGAGATATGTACACGTTTTCTGTGCAGTTTCCATGCTTTGAAAACCTGGGTTATATGTATGTCCCAAAAGAAACCCTCCTCAGCAGCAGTAGGTGTGCACGTGGCACATTGTTTTGCTCTTGTGTTTGGCACTCGGGTGTAGAGCGGTTAGGAGCAACTTGGAAGTATGCAGAGTATTTCTACCTCTGGGGCTGATCTCGTTTTTACCCTGTGGCTTTGGTGTTATCAGAAACTGATGTTCATATCAACACTGACCGGTTCTAACCACAGATCTCCAATCCAGGGAAATCAACACTCCCTTTCTCCCTTTTTTTAAATCTATCTGGGAAACCTTAACTCTGCAAAGTAACTTTCTCGAAAGTGCCTTAACTGACAGCGGGTGGCAGGAGATGACACTTCCTCCTCCACAGGTGCGCAGCTCCCAAGCATGCTTTTTTTCCCCACATATAAGACACCGGTGGCCCTGCTCACGTTACTGCCACAAGCCCCGTCGCTTTGTCTCTGGTCCTTCCTTTCAGCTGTTTCCTCTTAAGTAACGTGACGAGGGGTTCCACGTGCACCTCGCACAACAACGTGCCTGTTGAGCACTGCTGAAGACAGCTAACCATCCTTGCGTTCCCCATTACACTGTCCTGCGTTTTGCAGTGGAAAATCCAGACCTGCACAGTATCTTTGCCTTTTCATTAGGGGCTCTGGATTGACACCAGTAAGTTTAATCCCTTGCAACAGCGCTGCTAGCACTAGTGTATTTTTTCCCAGTATCAGTGTACGGCTGCTGTAGTAGCATGCCCTGGTTAAAAAGTTAATACAGTGGTGAAGGGATAGAAAAATCAGCTTTCAAGGTCTCGTGTTGAATACCCAGTTGTTTCAACCGTCTGGGGAGAGTATGAAAATGCAATGTCAGTAGATGGCACTATTTTATACTTTATGAGGACACAGTACAGGTAGGGAGGCAGCGGTAAAGCTCTGGTGGTGTAAACACAGGTTTCCTCTTTCTCACTCAGTGCAAAAACGCTCCACCAAGATCAGTGCAACAGAGGCGAGAGGTTTGCTCCACGTGATTTCCTCTCTGCCCCTCGCTTGTACTGAGCCTTTTGCAAAGGTTAAGGCTGAAGGATAATCTCTGTCATTTATGGTTCTTGGGACGATAAGCTCCCATTGCCACGTGAAGGCAGAGGTGCGTTTGTCTGCTTATTAAACATCTCTGGCTCACCTTGCTCGCAAAATATTCAGCTGTGGATGGTCTCATTTGCTCCCAGAAACTTGCTAAAAGTGGGCTAAAAGGGGTGACATTTTTATTCCTCTGAGGTCCAGAGTTGCTTTTGGAATGACTGAGAACAGCTTATTTTCAGCTGGGCGGGATTTAAAGGTGTCTCTAATGTAAAACGGCGCTGGGTGTTTTATACCTTGGCATAAATTATTCTGTGATTAATACTGTGTTGGAACCTCACTCGGGCAAACTGGGGGAGGGAAAAAAGGTACAAACTGGGGCAAAATGTGGCTTTTCTGGTATCCATTGTAAAATCCACTGTACCATAATAACAGTCTGTGTCCCCAGCCTAATTCTTTTACTCACTGCCGTAATGCTGGGATAATGCCGGAAAAATCCACCAGCTGACTCCGGTTCAAGGCTGGGACAGGGGACCAGAGTTTGGTCGCTGTCTGTCTGTCTGTCCACAGGAGCTGCTGCCACTGCAGTGGCACTGGACGGAGCTAAACGATGCCACGGGTGTGCAGCCGAAGCCACACAAGGGACCAACTTTGCTGTTTGTTGCCTTTTCTTTGGAGTTGGCCAGGTTTTATTTTGGAGGCTCTAAAGGTCAGAGAGTTCAAAGTTCAAAAATGCTCATCAGAGTTAACATATATTTTGCCTTTAAGTAAAAAAAAAAATAAAAGGAATCTGTCCTTCACTGCTAAATCCCTTATATTAGGTATTCCTCTCATCCTTTGACAGTGACATTTTTATTCCCTTTAGTAATTTTTTTTTCCCTTTCCCCCAAGCCTCCCTTGTTTTGATTTGATTCTTACCATTTATTACTTTCCTTTTTACTTAGCATCTTAGAGAACTGTCACCATTCCACTAGCATGCTACTCTGTCCCTTTGTACATGTATTGTCTCTTTTTCTGTAGTAAAAACAAATAAAAGACATGCCTGAAGAGCAGTAAAACCTCCTGGTCTCTGCTAACACTGGTCAGCAGAAAGACTAAACCGTGCCCGTTTACACCCAAGTCATTTCCCCTTCTCTGCCCTCCCGCCTGCTCCCTTTCCGTTGCTGTTGCAATGCTAGATTTGTAAAAAATCCTGACTACTATACTGTTTTTATCGTGAGGAACATCTAAATCACTTAGAAGTCTGTTGGCTGAACTCAATAAATAAATAGCAGAAAGCTCACTAGTAGCAGTGAGTTATGGCTTTTCTGTCACTGCTACACAGGGCTGTATACGGCAGCTGCACTAACAGCAACCCCTCTATTAGCATATGTTTCTTTTAATCCAGTTCAGAAGAATTAAGGCAGTGTTCCCCGCATTGGGGAGCGTGGCGATTTATAAACTCTCCAGATTAAGGTCTGCCCAGGCGGTGTTTTGCTGCCAGTAAAGAGTCACAAGGGTTTGGCCATGGGTCCCCTCTTGCTGCGTGCAGAGGAGATGCTCAGACCTGACCGCACGTGCAGCCACGCTTTGATGTGACGGAGCGAATCATCCGTTATCCTGAAAATCCCCAAGGAGCTGGCAAAGCCCAAAGCGAACCAGAAAATAAGCAATGGCCTTTCCTGCCAAGGAAGGAAGCCCGGCTTCATGAGAAAAGGAAAGCAGGGTCGTGCCTGATGCTCTGACTTTCGCACATCCACTACATGTATGAACTACCTTTACAAGTCATTCTGTACAAGTCTTGACAGAAGACCTAGTCTGACGTATGTTTGTATTATATATTGCGTCAAAAGTACATGACATCTGTGATTTAAGCAAACAAATAATTCCTTATTCACTTGTCTTCTCTACACTGGTTACAAAAAACTAGTTTTTTAGATATCTACATTTTGAATATGTTTTCTGTGCCACTGAACAGCAATGGCTTGGTTTTTTTTAAATATTCTGAATTTTTGTCATGCAAAAAGCATACTAAGATATATTATTTTTTTAAATCCTGGAGAGTGGCATGACTCAGTCCTGTTCTCAGCTTTTGACAAAGCTTACGGTTTTAGGTTCATTTACAGGGGTTTTGTATTACAGCCTCACAAAAGTATTTACAATATTTCATTATATTTTAAACCAAAAGCACTGAGAAAGAATGCTTTAAATAAAAATGCCCATAATTTTCCAGTTCCCTTGTCACTGTCTGAAAACCTTATCAGAGTTCCTCATTACTTTAATGGTATAGGATTAAGAGTAATGAAGAAACATTTAGGGTTCTGCAAATCACTTTGATTTCATTGTATAATGTAACAACACTTCTGTTTGATTTACTACTCAGTTGTTTGAAATAGCCTATGGTATTTATCAGTCTTGGAGGAAACTCTGTTTCCTTGAACAATTAACTACTCAGACTAAAGTTGCGTAACTCTTTTATTCTTTTTTTTTCAAAGTATTTGTGGATGAGAAATAACGAACCCTCCACTGCATCCTACCTCGGTGTTTAGTGGAGTAGAGATGAGTATTTTTATTGCAAATTTTCTTGCAAATATTGTGATTGTCTAGACATTTTTCCCCTTTTTGAAGCTTAAGGTAAAGGCCACTGAGCATTATTAAATGGGGTTTACTTCTGTATTTTTGGTAATTTTCATTTGCTCATTTTGATTCTCATTTTTCATTTGGTTTTCAGTTCAGATCTGTTTTCCTCATTGCCTGCATGGTTTTCTCAATTTCCTCGCTTGAAGGGGGTGTTTCTCGAGTTAAAAAAAACATTTTGAAATAAAACACTCGGATTCAAACAGAACAATAACATTTCTGACTATTAAAATGCTCATAAAATAAAATAAAAAATCCAAAGAACTCCAAAGTCACCCATATAAAAAACCTTTAAAAATTGTTGCAATTTTCATGGCAATTAATTCTGATCTTTCAGCTTTTCCTATTCATCAGCTACAGAAGAAAAAGTCCTTTCTCCATCGAAGTTACCAACTTCTGCAGGAAGATGCCCTGCCTTGAGATGAGTATGGTGGTATAAAACCAAAAAGAGGTGGCTTCTTGACTTACATTTCTGTTGGCTCAATCCCTGGCACACGGTTTCAGAGCTGTGTCTGCGCCTGCACTCTCTGCAAAGCAATTTCTTCCGCTTGGGATTCAGCTTCCTCTGTAGTCTGAACTGATGCTGCTGCATGACCTGTGTATTAGGAACGCTGAAGCCACCCCGAGTTCATGGGTAGTTCAGTGCATGCGGCGGCACGCAAGGCTTCAAACAAATTGCTGGCATCGTGTCTAAAATGTTTCAGAGTTCCCCGGTGCAGTAAACTCCTTTAAGCAACTTAATAATTGAGGATTAAAATAATGTACCTGTGATTTTTCTTTTACAGGGATGAGATGAATGTGTAGCTGGACCAGTTCTTTAATTCTCTTTGATGACTTTTTCCCATGGTATGCACTAGCCCGGTAAAATTAACTGGCAGTTTGGAAAGCCTTTATGTAAGCACAGACTCACCTGAAGTTCAGCTCTTCCCAGCAGGATGATCAGGAATTGACCCTGACATAATTGTGGTTGCAGAAAACAAAGACTGGGATATCCCCACCCACAAAATTCTGATCAACGCAACATCCCTGGAGCTGGAGATAACCACGTGAAGCAGGTGGGGAG
>NW_010552455.1:0-34816 GCF_000687285.1 Phaethon lepturus | reverse complement strand
AAAGAGTACCAAGAGGTCTAGGAATGCCTCTGAAGCCTGGAAAGTGGTGAATATTGTTGATAAGGCAGGTGTGTCCTAACAGGCACAAGAAATTTGGTATGGAGGAGAGACTGTCTTCTTGATCCATTTTCTTAGGGCATGAGCTCATGTTGTAATTCCTCCACTTCCAAATTGTGTGAGAAGGCATCCATCACGCGGTTTTGCTTTGAGTCTTGTAAAATACCCGACAGATACCCACCATGAAACAACTTGAAATCCCAGTGTAATTAAAACACAACTAACAATACTGATTCAACCGTCTGTCACTTGGCAAAGATACTGTAAGAAACAGCCATCCGAAGTTTTCAAAGCAGCGATCTACAAACATAGGCATCTCATGAAAATTTTTCCCCTTGAGAAATAAAGAATATAGAACATAATCTTAAATCCAACAAAACCACTGTCAAAAACATATAAACAATGTAAGAGTTTACAACCTACACTGAGTCTAGCTTTGTAAGACTTGGAAAAGTTTAATCCCATGTCTGTTGTTTGGAAGTCTCTTCACTGAATTCACTGAGCTCTGATTAGTGTCTGTTCGTTTCTAGCTACTTGCTTTACAAATTTTCAATGTTTTCTTTTTAATATCCCTGGCCTTGTAAGAACAGAAGTAGCGTAGGAACCATAATGTATCATGTGCTATATTATACCAGCAGTATAATCCTATACTGCTATTGGGAGATAGCGATATACTTAAGAACTTAGGGAATCACAGAACACTTTTGCAGTGTAATCAGTGCTACCAAAATCCCTCTCCCAATGTTTGGGGCAGGGGGGCAGGAGGAGGGAGAGATTTCAAGCTAATTCTTTCCATCTGGGCTTCATTTACAGATTATGTGGGAAAAAAAGAGATTAATACGTCGGAGGAATGAGCACACATTAATTTGCCATCTGTGGAAGTAAACAGGAAGCCCAACAGGTTGTGCCTTAATGCATGCTTATTGGTTTAGTGAGGAAAGATGAGTTGATGCCATGGGTCTTATGCTGAAAATATTTTAGTAAATTCTAATAAGATATTATAAACAAATGTCAGTCCAAAGCTTTTCCAAAGAGGGGAAAAGAACATTGTCCTTGGATACAAGTGCAGCTGATAGGAGGGAAAAAAGTCCTTTGAATTAATTTGGCAAGAAAATCTCACTTGTTTGAGATTATTTTTCTTGAAGTTCGATTTTTTTTTTAAATTTTCTTTGACTTGAGCATGTAAATGAACGCCCATGCTCAACTTCTGAGCTTCTGCTGCTCCTTTTAAAATGTTATAATTGGCCTATAATTGGCCTCAAGGATTGACAATGCTTTTAAAGCATAAATTTAAGTATAATCCTTTCGTACTGTGATGGCTGAGTGAAAGAGGGATGATTTTATCCCCTGACCTTTTCTTTTTGTTTCCCATGTATTCATTAAGACTGGCCCAGACCACCTACATGAGGTGTAACCCGGAGGTCTCCCTGCTTTGCTCCCAGGTGATGGGATCCCATCTCTTTCCACGGTTTCACTCCCTGAAATACATATCCCTATCTTTCCTGAGCACGTTTCTCTGGAGAGGTGGAAGCTGAGTAGTTAAACAGAGATGACACCAATTCTTCTTTCCCAAGACCCATAGCTTAACTCCCACCTTCCTCTCCTGCGGCAGGGGGTTGCCCCCGCTGCCCCGTAACCGCAACCGAAACGCCGCAGTGCGGTTTCCCATCATCTGCACGTGCAGGATGCCAGCAACACCCCGTGCAGGGCAGGAATGGAGGCTCGGCAAGGTCCCGCTGCAGCGTCACACCCAGGTAAAATTGTGGAGGGGTCCCTTGAGGTCGGCAGTTTTTCATTTCCCTTAGGCTAAAAAAGCCTGCATCAGGCTGCATCTGCTCCCAGATTATCCAAAGGATGATTTTTGCCTGTGTGTGGGGCCGTGGTCATCACACTGGGGTTCATAAATACTCCCAGGGAGAAATACTAAGGTCTCTCCAGACAACTGATTCTTTCAAGCCAGGAGTGTTTATTTGCTGTCCCTGATTTGCGACAGTGGTCAGGACTGCAGACAATAAATGTCAAGCCCTGGCATTCATAGTTTTATACAGGATTCATTTGAGAAATTAGGGCAGGTTGCTTTTATGTCTGGCTACAGAATTGGCACAGTCCCTTCTCATTTTAACCCGTCTATCCAGCTCCCAGGATCTGCTGTGCACATAGGCATCCCCATCCAGTAAGCTTTGCAGGGCAGGATGTTCCTCACAGTTGAATGGGGCACCCTTCTTTCATCCCCATGCACCCCACATTGCTCCTTGCCCAGGAATCTGCTGCAGGGATGTGGTTGGTGACGGTATAGCATGAATTTCATTTTTAAGGAATGTATGAGGCTCCTCAAGACTGCTAGAATCCCACAAACCTAGAAGATAACTCATTTAAATCTCAGAGCAGTCTCCTTTCCTGTCCGTATCCCATAATTTATCCTCTATATTAATATTTTTCAAGTACACATGTGTATGTGTGTGTATGTACTCATCTACCATTAATTGTGGTGTTTTATAAATTTCCGTTCCCATCTAATGACTTTTTACAGGCAATGTAATTACCAGTTCTTTTTATTGCTATTATAATGATTCAAATATGCATACAAAAAAGTATAGTCTAGCTAAAGAAATGGCTGCTGTAAAATTCTATATATATTTTCTCCGCATAGCTTTAAATTAATTCATTTTTATTAGGGTGCTTGACAAATAAATTAATCGGAAACTGAGTCCAAACAGATTAGGATTTATTGCAGCTCTATAACTCTAAAGAGTGACTTGATGGATTTAAACCATTTTTACAATAAATAAGAGAAAAAAAGCAAACAAATTATCCTGGCTTAGAAGCTGGAAACCCATTCTCCCTTCTTGTGCTCTGGAGTTTGAACCAGCTGAGGCGATACACTCCAACTTCGAGTCCTTCAGCAAGGAAGACTGACGACCTCGGACCAAACGGCGTTTGGGAACTCGGCTCTCAGGAGCTGCCAGGACGCCAGATTTCCCTGCAGATGCTGCTCGGCGTCACAGCACGGCTGCCCCCGGACCCGCGGCGGAGAAGTCGGGGAGCAGAGCTAGACGCTCAGTAGGCAGCACCTCAATCCAGGAGATTCATTGATTACAATTTTTGAAGGCGGTTGTTAATCAAATACGCAGCAGGGTATTGAAGTTTAGAAATAAGCACTTTAAGCCTCAAGAATGCTAAACTGTTCCTTCCTCATCTCTTTAAATATGACATAGTTTTGTGCCCCTTTATTTTCTTTTGAGTTCTTTGTGAAGAAAAGCAAAGCCAGTTAAAGCAGGGAGATGCCATTATGTCTGCGATGCCCTGTCAGATCCAGGGCCTGTCTGTACCCCGTCTTGATGAAAGCTAATGCTGGTGGCAAGTCGGTGGGTGCTGAGGGCTCCCAGGACTGCCTGTGGCTGCAATGGGCTGGGCAAGTGTTAATTAATCCTCCGCTCCTTTGGAGGAATGTTTTCCAAGACTCATTTTACATGCTTTAAATCAAAGCACAGAGAGTTTCCTTTGTATGCTTTGATAAATGCTTTCTTATTATTTATATTACTGTGGTGTTCAGAGGCCTTAGAAGAGATTGAGGGCCTGTTTCAATAGGTGCCATACAAAACCTCTCTGAAGAGCTGACAATTTAAACAGCAAAGGCAAAAATTGGAGGTATGGAAATACAGAAAAGTGATTTGCCAAAAATGTAAGGAGGCTAGGAGCAGCTCTCCTTCCCCATTGCTTTGGTCACCCAGTGGTCCGGCTAAAGACAAGACCCAGCTGCCACAGATGTAGCCGCAGCCAAAATCATTCCTCTTTCTTAGATGCTGACTTTAATACTGCCTTGGGATCCCCTCTGGAGAAAACAAGGTCTTGCAGTGTTGTTCAGCATGGGCTGAAATTCAGGAGCTGCAGGGACAGGGCATACTGGCATACAGCAGAAGGAGAAAAAATTTATGGCAAACTAGGAGCCACCCTGCTCATCACATTCCTCTGAATATCTCAGTCCAGAAAATGAACTTCAAGATTACAACACTTTTCATCCATTTTATGGATTTCTCAACCTTCCTGAGAACTAGGAAATGTTTTCTATATGCCCTGAGCAGTCCTTCACCCGATAAACAGTCGCTAAGCCTTTTCTTGCCCAAAGGCAGCTGCCTGTCCCTTGTCTGTCACAGCGTGCCTTGGACTGCCACATGCTGTAGTTGCTTTCTCTCACACAAAGGAGCAAATGAAGTCACTCAGCCCTCACTGGGGACTTGGTCTTCATAAAGGAGCACAAGGTCATTTATAATAACAAGCGGGGCTGACCCACATGCAAAATGTGAAATCCCAGTGCAAATGTACATCTGGCCATCCTGGTTTTAAATGATGTATTTTCTTCTTTCTCCCACAACGTTGTCCGTTATCCTGACCAGTGTGGACAAGACAAATAGCACCACACACCAATGTGTCTCTGTCACAGGACGGAAGCGGCAAAGAAGGCTGCAAATGCCTTCTCAGAAGTCACTGTTGACCTTACTACTAACACAGACGTTTCTGATTCAAGAGGCGACTCCCCCTGTGCTCCTATGTGTTCCCAGTTCCTGTGTTTGCTGGATATTTTTCTTTATCTCCTTGCTTTTTTGTGTTAACTTCTTCCACTGGTAATGGCCATCACTCACTGGGTCACCCCAAGTTGTCCTGAATCGGAGCATTGGCAGCACTTCTCTTATTAGTCAGCCAACTCATGGGATCCTGGCAACCTTTTTCTCTCTATAAGGATAGGGTCCAAGCTGCTCTTTGATGTTGTCAAACCATGACTTCCACTGGTCTCCCCGCTGATTTCTTTGCTCTTTCTCCCTGGGAGTAGAAAGCCACAGGGAAGCATTTAGTGTTGTATCAGGCACCACGCCAATATGGTTTCAGTTTTTGTAACTGTGTGGAGCAGTCTGCCTGTCCTGTCCTGGATCTATATGAGGGATGCTTTCATCTTATAAGAATGTTGTGCATTTCTATCGTTCAGGTTGTTCCACCTATAGAGCCTATCCAGGCAACCTCTATAATAGTCAGCCTTCCTGAAATTTGAAGGAATAACAAAAATAACAGAGTTCAAAGTTTGCCCAGAATTTGTTTTATGGATTCAGAAACATAGAGGACAAGGTGAAATCTGCTTTTCTGGTGGGATATTGATTTATTTCTGTTCCATTTGCCTCCTAAGGCTTGAAATATGTGGACAGAACAGAGTCATTCTCCATATCTGAGGCAACGCAGGCGAAATTCTGTTCCCCATTAAAGTCAGTGGCAAAACTCCCATTGACTACAGTGGGGCCAGCGTTTCACCCCATGATTTCTCATCTTGCTTTATTTTATTGACCTTTCTCTTGAATACTAGCGAAATGCAAATATTTTTTTCCAGCACAAGTCTTTGTACTCTATGAACTCTGCTGGATGCAAAGTACTTCATATGTATATAAGAAAAACAGTTAAAAACAAAAGGGAGAGCAGTTAACTGTACAAATAATGATCTCCACAATCTATAAAAAATGGCCGTGTTCAAAAAGAGACAGTGGTTTAAATGGTCAGAATAAATAAAACTGGCTTAAGGCTAACGTTTGCACCGCAAAGAGCATTCTTAAGCCTGCATGGTACAGACCACACATCTTGGGAATGCAGATCGCTGCTGAGGCCACCTCAGCGTGGCTCCGTAGTGGCCATGAAATCACAGACACTTTAATATCATTTTAACATCATGCTGATGTACAAAGCCTAAGGAATCCAACAGTTTTGATTTGAGAGGATGGGGGATGCTCCCATTCTTTTGGCATTATTTTGGCTAACTGTTCACAGTGGAAAAAAATGGATGTTTCTTTCTATGTGGATTCAGTCTCAACATGCAATGAATAAAAATAGCTGATTTCAGAGACAAAGACTTGCCCTCTTTACTTTATCTAAAAGCCTTGTCTCATCCTTAAAATACTTAGGGATAATCCCCTCTGTGTTGCAATTGTGAATCCAGGTAGCTTCACAATTCACAAAATTATTACTCTGTATAATGGAAAAGCACACTGGCAGTGCAAATTGTCAAAGCTGCTTTTCACAATAATCTCACTTTTCATGGTACCCATCCCTTGCCCACCAAATCCAGAGTTTCATCACAAACCTTTCAGCCAGCACCATTCATAATATTAAAGGGCTGCGATAGACTGGAGATCCAGGCAGCACAATTGGAAGAGACCTTCCAACAGCACCTCAGTCATTTGCTGATGGTTTGCATGGTTTAGACAGTCCTCAAAATGGTAGAAGGATGTGACCTTCACTAAAATGATCCTGATTTTACTACAAGCAAACGGAGGCAGAAGAAGTTGTGTAAATGACAAGTCAAGTAAAAGCAGTTGTAGTGGGAAGAAAGCAGAACTTTTGACTCCCAAAGCAGACATAGTATCATACCCACCCATGACACAGAAATCAGAAATGATACAAGCCAAATAATTTGGAAAGTTTGATATCACTACCAGTGTCCCAGTGCAGAACAAGAGCAGAAGGCTTCTCTTATTCCAGCCTTCATCTTCATCTGTTGCCTCAGTGCATTGAGCATCCTTAAATCTATGGACAACCTCACTTTTGAAGAATGTAAAATCCAAGGACCATCTTGTGTGGTGTTGCTGTGAGGGCTTTCTTTTAAAACCAAATAAAAATGAGGCTAAGTTTTAAGTGCTTTGGGCTTACATTTTCTCCCCTTTCATTTATTTTTGTTTCAGAATGTGCCTTTCTATTAAAAAAAACCACAACAAAGAAATTGCTATCACCTCTTGGGCCATGTTCTGATGCCTCATGGACCACCAGTGGTTTGCAGACCACAGGGTGAGTAATGGTGCACAAGAGCACATTGCATGTTAAGTCCTCCGCTCTGGGTCCTTCTGCCAAAGTAACTCTGTTCGCACTAGCGTGTTCGCCCATGCTTTGTCAGACCCAATTCCGCGTGATTTGAATTATGAAGCTTCCATCATGTCTTTGGGGAGAATTATTTCACTGTCTACCAGCTCTCTCAGGCCAGAATGTGGATTTGTGAAGCCTGCGGTGTGTGTTTAGTAGAAGAGCGCTTTGAAATTAATAAGGTTAATGAAACGAGGCCAAATTTCTGTCCTCAGCCTCACTGGTGTGGTGCATGTTAGAGCGCAGAGAGGCCGCCTGAATGACAAGGGGTGGAGGATGGGGGGCTTCTACAGGGGCTGGTGCATCACTGTATTTTGTGATTTTTGGGAAATCCTTTGACCTTAATCACCCTAGCTGGCAAACTGAATAAACCATCAAACCCTTGCTAAAAAGCCAGCTTCTGCACTTAAATCGGTGTTATTACTTACATAAATAACAAACAAATCATACAATTTGGGCTCTATTTCCTGGATGGAAGGAGCATGAAGACTGATCACTCACATAAAGCAAATTTTATACCAGTTTTGCTTTATAAGAAGTGCTGTACCACACTTGTGAACATGGGTTAACAATATCATACTTTCTGAAAATGTTAGCGCTCACTGAAATGTTTCAGACAAACATCCTATGAAGACTTAGTGGCTTGAGCTTGTTTGACTTGGAATCAGACTTGATTTCTAATTAGGCAATCTTCAGCAGTCTGTCAGAAAATGCAACGAGCTGCCAATTTTCACACCTTAGCCCAAAAAAAGATCCCAATAAAAGTCTTAAGAAAAATGGCCTATCACTTCTACTGCTAGGAAACTCCCAAGATGGTTCAAGGTTCTTCTTCTCCATCCACACACACACATACATGCATGCATGCATACATATGTATGTGCCTACACACTCATACATGACCACCACCCAAATCTTAGTATATATAAGCTTAGAGAGTCCAAGGTAAGAACATTTTCTTAATTTCCTACAATTTTCCATAGAAAAGGAAAGTTCCATGTATTTAAACAAGCCTCAACCATTTAAAATAACCAATGTTAACCAGCATTTTAGCTTCTTAAATCAAAACACATGCACTGATGTTTTTATAACAAAAATCTATGGGGAAATGAAAAAAAATAGAGCGGATAAAACATGCTGAAATATAAGCTATCAAACAGCTGTTTGGGTCAAGCATAGAAGTGGTATAAGTAGCATAGCTCAATGGAGTTGAAACTGTGCCCATCATTATTTTAAAGGTCTTTAAAAATTTCATTGCAAGTCTCAAATGTATCTGTAGCATTTTCCTTCCAAATTTTGTTCACTTGGATTCATGGTTGATCATTTTCTGTGGCCCCAAATCTCAGATGTAAGTGGCTTCCAGTGGGACACTAAATTGCAACTGATTCTCGTGAGAAAAAAAGAAAAGCTAGGTAATTTTCATTCAATATTTTCTGTGGGTTTGTCAAGATTTCTCTTTGGTAGACATTTTGTGATTAGTTTTCTTCACTTTTGAATTGTTATTTATCCTCACACTTTGATTTTAGAGCTTTCATTTACAGATGTGTAACAGTCTTCACCATCTTGCTTAGAGGAATGGCTGAGGAGTCTGGCTTCATCATAAATGTATATAATCTTGACTCAGATCTAGCTCAGAGGGAATCCTTGAGGGTACTGAGTATATCATGGACTTCACATGCTGTCCTCTTCTACAAATGTGCCTAAGAAGCAATCTGTACTCCATCTGTAGATAAGCCACCTGTGGTACCTGAAAGGTCATGTCCATAGCTTAGTTCCCCTATGCTCTCTGACACTTCTTCTTTGAAGGTGTATTTTGGAGTAGTAACTTTTTCATCACAGAAGTTAAAAATCTGAAAGCCCATTAAAAAACCCCAAAGCAAGTATTACTGTCCTTGCCTCTCAAGTGGTTAATTTTCATGGAGGTTATTTCTCTACCTTCACCCCTGAAGACCAGAATAAGTTAACGTGTTGTTTTATGGAAAATGGTAGAAATTGAGATGAAACAGCAAAATATGTGTTCTTAATGGTGTTGGCAGATCCACAGACGTCTCCATCTCATTTTTTGCTTTTGCTTCACATTTTCAAGTATTGGTTCTGTCTTCTTTTCTCTCTCTAATAGTGTTCAGATGCGAAGGAAAATATTGTTCACTCTCAGCCACAGTGGTTGTACAGCTTCAAGCCCATATACTTTGCCTATAAACTGCCTTGTGTGGACTTCTTGACACCTAATCAGAGCATCTGGTACAAGAAAGGACAGTGGGTTTTAGTCCTGAAGACCTTTTTCAACTGTTATGGAGCCCCTAACTCAGGCAAATTCGAACTGACTTCAAGAGAAATTTTGGCCAATTAAAGTCTAGGTGAGAACTCCCAGATTTGGCCAATACTAATAAAATTAGAGAAACGTGACTCGCTTCCTCAGCTAATAGTTTCCTTAAAGGCACTACCACATGCCGCCACATTTCTCTAATCTCTCCCAGCAGCCCAAACCCAGCTCGCCTTGTTGCAGTGCCTGCTCCCATAGATGTCATGTCTGCTAGGGATTATTTGCATTCCTTAAGCAAGCATTCAGCCCATAAATTATGACAAGAAAGGCTCTTCTTTGAGCTCTCATTATAAAATTCCTCTTTAGAAAGGTTTTCACTCAAATCACGATCCATTAACTAAGCCATATGTAGCATCCTCCATCCAGAACCATTCCACTCCCAAAAACACAACTGCTGGGGAGAAATGAATATTTGGATCCATTCTTGTTTTCCTTTCTGGCTGTTTATTTAACACCGGAAAGATTATTGAAGACGTTATCTCAGAGAGAGTTCACTGGGGCATTTTTCTGTGACGGTATTATTGCAAGCGCAGTCGGCTGGCTCTTATCTTCAGCTAATAAAGGTGCATTAAACAGGCAGGACTGATCAAATGTGCATTGACCGTAATTTTATTTGAGCTTTTTCTGTAAAGTAAATATTCTATTTCTTACATCTTTTGTTCAGTTTTAAATGGTTCTGCTTTGCTTTCTCTACCTAAAAACCAGAGGAGCTTCATTTGGAAAAGGACAATTTGTGTGTCTGCCTCAGTTCTTCACAGCCTCTAGCACCAATGTAACAGTGTATAATCCAGAAAGGTCCATAAGTTCCCTGTGAAAAATCTCTCCAGCACACCACAGCAAGAGTGAAGACCTTGCCAGGAGAAGAGTAAAATATTTATAAATTGATCGAAATGCCCAGATGGGACTAAACCATGATTTACAGTCCAGGATATGGCAGAATATGGGCTTGCTGCACCTCCAGTCTCCCTGGAGACTCCTGCCTGTTTGAGGAGCGGAAAAATGTATTTCCAGTTGCAGAGCTGGCCACTTGTAGTCACTCACATCTGCCAGGGCTGCCACGGATTTGTAGGCATTTTTGGTGCCCCGCAGAGCTCCATCACATCCTGGTCCAGCCATTCTGATGCTTCAGCAAGGGATTAATCCATGCAGTAAGGAAACATGGGATTATTCCTATTAATACTGTATAAATAATGTGCAACAAGTGTCATGCAGGCTTTAAGAAAAGCGTCAACATCACCTTTTGGGCAGATGAAGTTTAACTGTACTCTTTTTTTTCACATTTCCAGCATTTTTAACAGACTGAGGCTGAATTTCATGGTCTGTTGGTAATTTGTATGCATTGTTACCACTCAATGATCGTATTCTTTCTGCTGACCTCACTTGAACTTGCTTCCCTTGAGTCCATGGCAAGTCCAGGAGGCAAGGGCTTGGTTTACTGCAACGAGCCCTGGGTGGGACTACACCTTTGGACCACCCAGGAATGGCAGCAAGCCGTAGCACTGCTCATATCTGGAGCCCACCTGTGCTCCTTGACCTGTGTTGGCTTCCCCTTAATTTCTGGTCTCATTCAGGCTGACCATGCCCCGAATGGTTCAGCTCACAGGTACCTCAGAGACCTCCTACCTTTCTCCTTCCCTCTCTCTCCTTGCAACATCAACTGCAGCAGCATAGCTGACTTTATTTGATTTAACTGAGAGCAACTGAGTGCAGCTGGTGTGAATGCAGCAGGCTTTGCTGGAAGCTATGGGAAGTCCCATGCCAATTTGCATCCTCTAAGAGCCTGCCCCAGGATGTTTTCTATTTTAATTTTTATGTCTGCACCTAGCGTTCCAGTTGGATTTATTTTAAAGTAAACAGAGTTGATAAATAAAAACTTGTGTATTCTCCAGTCATCCCAGAGTATTTCTGTTCCTCCCTTCTTGCCTCCCCTCTCCTACTCTTTTAATGTTTGCACAGATACAACAATTAAATATTCAGCCGGCATGCCAGTTTCCTCTCGCTTGGTTGATTCATCCTGAAATCTGGTTTTTGAATGGACTTACTCTAAAAGAAGTAGTGCCAGAGTGGAGAATTTAGGTTCTTGGGTAGAAAACTTCTTATGCAGGACTCTTCACCTCAAACTAGTGATCACTCATCAGCAACCAAGTATGTTTTACCCTGACCTTGGGCTTTGCCAGAGCCAAAATGCAGAGGCTTAACAAGAAGGATGGGAACAGTAACACCCAGTCGACCAGCAGCTGGCAAATAGCCCTGTGATTTCTTCTGGATCTGGATGGTGGAAACAACAGGGAGGCATGGCCACGTTCCACGTGAAGGTGAAGGGGGTGTGTGGGAATGGGTCTGTCTTCCCCATCAGCTCTCGCGATGGTCACCTTCCCTGGCCTTCTGCATCACCAGCTCCGCACTGTGTGTTTAGGCTCTTTTCCAAATCTGTGACTTCAAGAGAATTTGCCTTAGTTTGAAGCACCAGCCTTTGACTCTAGTAACCAAGGTCTTTATTTGTTTAAGATGGTAATTAACTGAAATTAGTAATGGAAAGATTTTTTAACTTAATGGGCCCTTAAGTGTTTGAAAAGCAGTGTTGGATTTAAAAAAAAAAAAAATCCCACTTTTTTCCCACTTTGTGAAAATGCTTTCTGTTCATCCTTCTCATTAAAGACCTCAGAGCTAAATGCTGGGGCTTGTGACTTGGGAAGCATATGGATTTTACAGTCCATGCAAACCAAAAGACGAGGCATTCATCTGCACAGACTGTTCCTGTTTGTTTATTGTCCCAGCAATGGGACTTCTTGGCTCGGCAGTCATCGGAGCACAGGTTCCAGAATCTTGGCTTTTCAGGCTCTTGCTGTGTGTCCCAGCTGCATTAAGACTCTGGCAGGTCTAATTCTTCTCCGATGGCCACCTTCCTTCACTTAAAACAAGCCTGGGGATCGTCAGGCCTTGGTTCATTTCCAAAGTCTATTAATTGAACCTGCAGGGCTTAGTTCTCCTGACACACAACCAGCCCAACTCTGCAAGCTTCCAAACAGCTGCTCTGCCTATTGCAAATGCAGAGCACATGCCAGCCTTACAGCTCTACGTGGGAAGTAAGGGACTATTCCCAGCCCAGAGGGACTAAACCAAATATATATATATTTTTTTTTTTAAAAAGAAGGTCTCATTCAGAGTATGTTTCCTGGCTATCAGGAAATTATTCCTACACAAAAATTGTGTTTGTGTCCAAACAGAGCTGTGGAAAGGGTGGGATGAGAAAGAAGCTTGCCTCAAAGGCCCACTGAATAAAGGGAGACTTTCTCACACCCTGACATCTGCTGCCCAGAGTCCATCCATCCTCGCCCATAGCCAGAGAGAGTGCTTGGTGACTGGGAGAGGGACAGGAACTCATTGCCTAAAGTGGCGCTTTTGATGCAACGTGTCACAGCTCAAAAGCGACACACCCTGAAGCCAGCAGAGACCCTCTGGAGGCTTCTGAGCTGCTTTGCCCACTTCTCCAGAGCTTTTTGTAGCTGTGGTTCAATTTTTTTCAAACATGTGGGAAATAGAAGGAGGAATTCAGGCTTTGCATTGTATCTTCTCCAAAGCAAAAGGGCTTCTTCTGAGGCCGTGCAGAAGAGCTGCAGGTTACTGCTGAATGATGACTGAGCAAAACAGTCTCCTACTGGGGTCCTCAGCCCTCTGAGGAGTCTTCAACTTTGCTGATGAAAGCAAACACAACCTGCCTCTGTGTCTCCTTTGCATTCTCCTCTTTTGAGCAGTGGACACATCTCTCTTCTATTTATCTACTTTGGCAGATTTTCTGAGCCTCCATGCTTCCAGCCAGTGTTCGGACAAAAGGTGATCTAAAGACTCAAGTTATCAACCCACAAATAGCTCTTTAATGTTGTTTGGGATCTCTTCAGGCATCTCTCTGGTCCCAACAGTTACTCCCACAGGATATAGGTCCTGTATCAGATCTGGCAGCCCCTTGTAGGTGCCTCAGACATTTCAGGATGTCTCAGGACAATATATTCAAGCCCCAAAAATCTATGGCTGGGCCAAGGTCAATTCTCCATTGTCCTACTTGGACATAACTACTCAATGTCCATGACCCCTTGCAAGCCTTGTTTCATCTTCCAGTCTGCTTGACCCCAAAGCTGGAGGTTCCTGTCATGAGCAACAGTTCATTGAACGCAAAGGGGGTGAAAGGCAGGCACAGCCTTATCCCACTGCTGCTGAATTGTGGAGCCATCTCCATCAGCCTTTGACCAGGTAGAACCAGATCCCACAAATGACTGCGGGAGGCAGAGAGCAGAGGGGAGCAAATACACAGAAAGCCGTTTGTTTGAAAACTGGGATAAGCATTGACTAAAAATACTTTGCAGCATTCACTCAACCCTAATAGGAACTCACACATTCCTTGAAATGGGCTATTCATTATACAGCAGCTAGTAAAAAAGAAGGGATTTTTCCCCCCAGCCCTTAAACATATGATTTTTAGCTCCAACAAGGACTTCACCAAGTTCACATGGAGAAACTTCACCAAGGGCAGCGTGTACCGCCATCAGCCGTGTGCGGGGCCGGGGCACTTGCTCGGGGCTCGGCAGGCCTGGTGCAAACCCGTGTTCATGGGCCCCTTGTGCCTGGGAAGCCGTGCCAAAGTCATGAGCTTTTATTAGCACTAACTTTCCATTTAGTCGGGAGGGACCTTTCCATTTGCTTCCCCTGCAGTATAGCACTGGCTCCACCTCAACATTTGCACCTTATAAAGTGTTGTCATGACCCGACTAGAGCAGTTTATACAAGGCCCTTCAAGATCCCCAGTAATGAAGAGTAAATAACCGAGGAAAGCTTTCTCTCACTTTGCAGCTTTCTTTCAGTCTCAAAAGAAATAAAACAACTTACTTAACAGCATTCTTTAATCTTTTGCACCAGTGGCCTCCTTTATAGGGTGTTATACAGAGCCAGTGTAAATCCAACCTCTGTAATGGGGTCAGTGTTTCTCAACAGGTGTTGGGTGGATACAGTGTAAGATCTATTTTTTCAATAAATGTCAAGCCAGAAAGCTTGCTGTTCATACACAGGCAACGTTAACATGTGGTTCTCTCACGCGCTCGCCCTCCCCTCCCCAGTACCCCTTTCCCAATCTTTTTTTTCCAGCAGCCCACCAAGGTCTCCAATTTAATAAAGGAAAGCAATGAATGCCCATTGCCCAGTCGTAGGAGCAAAAGCACAAGAAGCTGCTAACCTACTGTGCTTTGGGCACGACAGATGCCAAAAAGATTAGAGAAATCCTTCATTTTCTGTCAAGGAATCCCTTCTCCTGCTCTCTTTCCACAAAACATCTTGATGGTACAGGGGAAGTACAGCAAAGCCATTTGAAAAGACTCACTGCGTTGTATGGGAGCAGCCCCAGGCCTGATCCTGAAGCTCTTAATTATTCTTTTACTAAGGCAAAATGCTCTCTGGAGCCAGCAGAAAGCTCGCCTGAATAAAGATGACATCAGTGAGCCCACGGCCATCAACTTACAGCCTGAACTGAGTTTCTTGACCAACAGATTTGTTTCAGCAAGGGCACAGTTTTATGTCGCTTCTGCAATGGTCTAGGAAACTGTATCATAGCGGCATTAGGATATATATGATAATTAGCTATACACTTAGTTCCCAGAGAAGCAAGTTATCTAAATAATGCAAATTCATATTCATGCATATGACCATTATTTTAAATGAGTCTTCTTAAATATTTGCATTTTAATATAAATTAAAATCTTTGCATGTGTCATCTTTGGATCAAGCTAATATTCCTCAACTGGTAACTGCCAGGTAATTAGTAATTAGGCAGCTCCCTTGGTGCCAAAACCTGCTGGACTCCCCATTCCCCAAACGGTCTGCCCCTGTGAAGGATGGGTCCAGAGCATGAAACCTTCTTTGCAGTATTTACTTGTGGCTACAGCAGGCTCTGGGGCCTCCTTGCATGCTTGTCCAAATACCATATAGGAAATTAATGCAAAATATTTCCGTGAGTATTCATTTGAATTTAAGGAGGGAAAAAAATCACACTTTGCAATCATTTGGGTTTCTTCAGCGAAGTGTTTACTTACGTACTTAACTTTAAGCATATTCTTAAGTCCCTTTCCTGTTCATCAACACTTTTCAGCATCTAAATAAAACCTTAAGCGCTTTTCTGTATAGGGGACTGTAAGAATTGAAGTATACTGGGAAAACATTTGTGGAAGGCAATTTGCAAGGTATTATAGAAACCAGACCTTAAATTTGCAGGTTCAAATATCCTTGCTATGCTCTTTCAGTAAAAAATATTATGTGGTCTGTCAAAACTGAGCAACAAAGTTCTAACTCTAACATTGCTGAACAAACTTAGGGTCTGATGAAATAAAATATCCATATACATTGTCACCAAACAAAGCAGGAGAACAAATAGATTCAAGGGCATCGCAAACTGCTCACAGATATTCCATAAACCAGTACAAAAACACATTTCAAGACACACTAGATATTTGTTGTTAATTTTTATCTGGTGGTGGGCATAAAATTACCAGTGGTATATAGCAAATAAAAAATCTTTGTTTATATCAGATTTGATTATAATGGTATTTTGTGGCCACCAATCCAGTTTTGTCTGGCTGGATGTTAGTCAGTTAAAAAAGAAGGGGTTTCTTTCTGCTCTGTTTTTATCTGGTAAACCAGAAACCAACTTACTCATTATACATTCTGAAAGCAGTTTTAATAATCTGAGTAAAGTGCTGCAAACATTTATATATTTGGGGAGGAAGAATGAAACTGGTGCGATAAAAGATCATGTGGGCTGGCTGAAAATGACATTTTCTTTTTTGTTTTCTTTTCTAATCCAGTTGGAATAGTCAAACTACCAAGTGAGTTGGTAGCTACCATTGGTTTTGCATTGAAGTTGCTTGGTTCCAGTGGGTTTGGATCATGTCTCTACTGTTTAGCTGGCAGAGCTGCAGTACAATAGAATGTAGTCCAGGGATCAATACACTTTCTAACTAGGTAGGGGGAAAAAAGCCCACATGAATAGAAGTAAGTTTAAAACGCAAATAAACAAAAAACCATTCTATGCTTCAGAAATATTTCACTCGGACTATCTGTAGAAATTTAGTTTAAAGGACTCACTCCCTCCAGTGAAAAAAAGGCATTTCCCCCCAACAACATTCTAGTTGTGTCTTTGCAAATTTGATTCTTCTTGAATACTCCAATGCCATACGTGCCACCAACTTTAACTCTTTCTCAAAGCCATCTTAAGGAGCGCTTTTTAAAAAAAGATGAGACTTTTCACAATCATAACATCACATTTCCACCAAATACTAATGTTCAGATCAAACCAATTGAGTTTGAAAATGGAGTGTGATGGTAATGTGACTGTCCCAGCTGGACAATGAGAAATTCACCCCAGAACAGCTATTAGTGGAAGCAAAATTAGTGAAGCAGTCATAAGAGAGAAGAAGTGAGGTAAATAACAGCTAAGTCTTTTATTGGTAACTTCCAAGAATGTTTGGATGACATCAAAATCAGGAAGGGCCTCCATCTAAATGCTTCCATGGTTGAGTAATGATGAAAGTGATCTATTTCTAATGAAGATACAGTAACAGATATTTTGAAGTCAGGTGGGATTATGAGGCTATCTAGTGTGCTATTGAGAATATTTTTTTTTCCTGATGAAAATATGTTTGATTGAAGAACCTAGTCTTGATCAGAAGACCTCAGAGTTTCAAGAGGTATGAGAAAATACAAGATTTGAAGATGCAGCAGAATATAGTTACTTCTAATTTTAAATTAAACATGGATCATTTGTAATGATAATGATAATAATGCTCCATTAGTAGCAGATAGTTACTGGTTAGGGAAAAGAGATTAAAAACAAGGGCAAGAACAGAATGATCCTTTCCCTGGTTTGTCCTTCCAGCTCCCAGCGGCTTAGGAACTAAGTAAACCAGACATTGCATCCAGACTCCCATGTTTGGTAGCCACCAGTGAACTTATCCACCATTCATCTAATCCCTTCCTAAATGCATTCTTTTGGTCCCCACAACAGTCTGTGGCAGAGATGCTGAATAAATAAGATATCTGGATATTTGTTCAGGTTTTGTAAGCATAAAACAAATAGTAACATAGGATTAAGTCATGATTGTGCAACCTCAGCCCTCATGTATCTCAATGGGAGTTTCAGCTGTTAGGTTTCATTTGCAGTTTGGCGTTTCTCTAGGACAGAAGCTGCATGTTCCTCTAAATTTTGTTCAACACTGTGTGAGCTAGCATCACTGGGAAAGAAAAATGGAGCTCATTTAAGTACAAAATTTGGACAAGGGCACATTATTATCCCAAGAACATGTTTGTAGAAAAAGAAAAAAGTTTGTTTCCTAAAAATTAATCATGCATTTACAAACCTTTGCCACAAAAGCAAAATGCTGCTATAAGTGCAAAAATTGAAAAATTACTAAGAAAGCCCACATCTTTCAGTTTTCATTGGAAATATTGCAGAAACCTTGCAAGCTTCCAATTAAAAATGAAGGCAACCAAAGCAGACACCTTTTGGAAAAACTCACTGAACTAAAGCCTTTAATTTTTGGTTAAATAATGGTTTGGAATAATATTTTCAGGCAACGCAAGTAATGAGTAACTTTCATTTCTTTACTTCCTTATAGGGATCAAACCCTTAGACAATATCATAGAAGTTTCTTTCAAGCAAGGAAGTGGTTCCTGTTTTCAGGCAGTGGGACAGCCTTTCATTCAAGTGTGATAGCACCTCTGAAGTCAATCTTTATACATCTTGCTCTTGCTATATATGTGTACATGAGAGATTTAGAGAGTAATTTTGTTTATTCTCTAAACATAGGGATTCAAGATATTGTGGGTGTAAACAGCCATATCATATGAAGGATCTTCCCATGTTCAATGCTAGTATTGTTAGATTTTGCTGGTGAGCTCCTGAGTCAGAGATAGCTTTATTTTATTCATTTTATAGCACCCTAGTTCATTCCTTTGTAGTACTCTGGTCTGTTATTTAAGGTAAGCCATGTTATCTGTCATCATGATAGTAGTGTCAAACTCAGAGTAGTGCCGTATCTTTTAATTCTCAGAAAATCATTCAAATTCTAGTGTTTGAATAAAGACCTGAAAATGTAACAGCACAAGGAATTGTTTCAGCATGTGAAACCACAACTGCCAGATACAGATGGGAGGACAAATACTACTAGTAATGGCAAGACCTGGTTACCCTGAGATGTAATTACCAGTAGATACCTTTACCAGAAAACATGAAAGTAAATACATTTTCAGCCTTTTTTGGTGGGCATGTAGATATGATCTTCTGGAAGAGGAGATTGAGAATCAGATAAAACTTGAGCAACTCTGAGCTGACCCAAAGAAGGAGAGAGAATAAAAATTCCAAAGTTTGTAGCCATCAGGTCCACTTGCTTGCCTAATTTTATTTCAAAGAGTGATCTCTCATTATTAAAGGCTCTGATTAGGGCAATCAGCTCCAGCTAAGCTTTTGCTGACTCGTACTTGCAGGATGTTTGAAAATTCTGTGCACCAGAAGTGGAAAAATGATGTGGGTCTCACATTGCAAATAAGAGATGGAAAACTTGAAGGGTGCAGAGCTAACTGTCTCACTTCATAGGGTCTGTTAGGGATAAGAATGGAAAAAGAGATGAATCTGCAGAGGAAGCTGCATTTTAGAGGTCAGCAAGAATAGGGGTAAAGTGAGAACTGCCAAAAGTCAAGCTGAGTTAGACCTTGCAAAGGATATTAAAATAAACAACAGAAGTTCTTTAACCAGAGGAATAAAAAGAGAACCAGAAAAGAAGACGTGGGTTTGCTATGCAGTAAGGATGGCGATGAAATTAAAAGAAACTGAGTATAATTCCCAAAATTAAACGAAAGCATCACATGTGTTTTCAGTAAGGAAGAGTGTATAGAATGTAGGGTAAAGGCTGGATGGCTCTTGAGTGGCTAGGAATGGAAGTTACCACATCTGAGGTGGGAAGAAAACTCAGAGGACTCAATATGCTGAAATCAGTGTACAGAGGGAAAAAAAATCAGTCATAATAGTGGAAAAACTGGCAGAGTCCATTAGCCAGGACAGAAATAAATGTATCCAACTGAAGTGACCTGAGCAACTACAGATGCCTGCAGCTGTCCTCAGTAATCTAAAAAACATTAGGAAAAAGAGGAGAGAATAAGGATGATTACAGACATCAAGGTAAGGAAAAGAAACAAAATGTGATGTGAGTTTACCTGAGGTAACTCTAACATAAAGTCTTTCCCTGATCTTTTTGCATTCTCTAAGCAGAGCTAAAAAAGCATGTAGTGCTTCAGAGGAGTGGAGAAATGGAGAAGATGGGAGCTTGCACCAAATTGTAACCCAGTAGGAAACCTGTTAAACGGGAGCCAATCACATCTGGAATGGTTGAATGGTGGGAGGCTATAGGCAACTCCCAAAGATCCATCTCAAGACCAATTTTAAGTGGTGTTCTCAAGAACCATAGTACCAAAGATCAAACAAGGTTAGACAAAGAACCAAAATTAAGCCTGGAGACCTAATCATTACAAAAAAGGCTCAGCATAGCACGTAGAAAGAACTAGAGGACACTGAAGATTGAAGCAATATAAAACACATTAGATTCAAGACTGCAAGATATGAAGTTGAGGGAATGAGAGTGATAATTTCTGCAAGTCAGAATTTATTCTATTCTATTCTATTCTTATTGGTGGGAAAAGAGAGAGGCAAAACCAGACTTGATGTATATACTCATTCTCAGTAAGATTACCAGCTACTAGTGTGACTTGCTTTTGAAAGAGACAAGTGAAACACTAATGAATGCATTCAGAAGAGGGAAATGGGAATGTGATGGTGAAGGATATTGATGCTCACCCGGAACACCATGGGCCTTCAGTTCACTGATCTGTACCTGGATGGATGCTTTGGGAAGGTATGAGGATTTAGGGACCTTGCTCTCTTTAGCTTAGCAAAGCAGAAATGGAGCAGGGACACAACTGTCCCCTGAGACTGCATCCAGGGAAACATGCTGGCGAGAAGGCAGAACTCACTGGATAAAGAATATTGGCATACACAGCAGATGCTGGCCAGAAAGGCATTTATGGGTTTAGAGGGAAAATAAATGATCCAAAAATGTCTAGTTTGCTGAATTTGGTGGTCTCTTCAGACCAAGTCATTCCACTGGCAGCAAAAGGCGCTGGAACAAACTTCCTGCAGAAGTAGCAGAGTAAGGAGCAAAGTAATTAAAAAGAGGAAACAGACCCCAGAAGTTCTTTACAGTTCCTTATTTCTGGACCAGTAATTTGAGGCTTTGTCCAGAGCTTATTAAATTGCTCGGAATTCTCCATCAAGGCCAGCATTTAATACCTGTCCATATAACAGCCATTGGGGATCAGGAGGTACTAAATATAGGTATTAAATAGTCTAGTGCTCTGTTACACTGGGTTTCCATTCCACTTGAAACTTCTGAAGTCCTCTCCTTCCTTCCCAACCCTACTTTTCAAACAGACACTTTTAACAGAGAATCAGGACTGAGCCATAAACTAATTTTCACAGTTTCTAGGCCAGTTGGCATAAATCATTGCCACCAAGCTGCTGACCAAAAGCATGTATTTAACAGACAATCTTTGTGAAATGCAGCGATAGTTACAATTTTAGAGACACATAATTTTAGCCTCTAACAAATATTACAAGGAAGGCTTTATCCTATTTAACCTTGAGTCACTATCAAGAGTTTATTTTTAAAGTGTTTTTCTCTGTTTACTCCCCTTCTTAATGTCATCACTGACATTCAAAAAAGTTTGTAGAGCACTGACATGTAGAATAATAAAGAGAAGATCATTTTTTAAACACAGGAAAAAATCTCTTTCCATTCATATGAAATATTTTCAAATTAAATAAAACAGTTTACTCTTACCAAGTTTGCTCTTGTTTTTTTCCCAATTTACATTTTATGATCAGCCCCTTTCAGTGTTTTAAACTCATCTTCTGAGTACTTTTTAATTGAGATAAAATCTTTTAAAATCAAAGGAACTATGAGTAAAATCCAAGGAACACAAGTTTAACTGATCTTTCTTTGCAAGCTCTGTGCAAGTCAGGATACGGGATAGTCACTTCCTGACCTGAAAAAGCAATGAAACACTGTCCCAACATATATACACTAAAATGTTCAGATATAATGAATTGCAGCCCAATATTAAATCTGTGCAATTTCCCAAGCTCCACATATGCTTACCCAACCACATGACCAATAAATAAAAGAGAAAAAACCCAACAAGGATTTCTCAAGAGAAGGCATCTAAGTGCTATTTTAACTGTGCAGACAGGGTACAAGGTGCCTTTTCATGATTAAAAGCTGTAATTCATTCTCTCGGGCTAGACTTTGACCAACACAATACACCAGATTCCATCCAGAGCCTAAATTCATAAAATTTAAGACCAAGAGGGACCATTAGATCAGCTAGCAAACAATCCAGACTCTTGCATTTCACCCTGTTACTCCAATATTGAGCCCTAAACCAAGTTCTTAGTTAAATCATATCTGTGCTGAAGGTATCCTGTCCCTGATACAAGACCATGGAGCTCATTACTTCAGGAGATAAAACTGCCCTTTGGACTTGAAGCTCTTGGGCTGATAGCTTTCTGGTTTATGAGGTGACAACCTTAACAAGCAAGACCCACCATCAGCTCTGAGGTAACTGATGGGAAACGGCAGTGGACTGCTTGCACTAGCCCACGAATGTCAACCCCTGTGACAAAGATTCCTCTATATGGGCCAGTGTTGCTGTAAAGATCTACTGGTCAACCCATAGCTGTGGGGCCCAAGTGTGTCCTGATCTTTATCTCTGCCTGGGAAGAAAAAACGCTTAATGCAGCGTATGAAAATGAGATCTCCACGCAAGAGGATGACGGCTGCTTGTTCAGTGATCACTATTTGGGGAACATGCCTTGCATTCTGCAAGGGCAAGGAGCATCATTAACACTTTTTTTTTTTTTAATCTGTAATTAAGAATATCACTCAACTTTCTGTTTTAAAACAGTGTGTTCTCATGAGAGCTCCACAGGTTGTTTGAAATCTGGGCCTCTTCCCAGTATTTTTCAGCCAGTTTCCTGAGCTTGCTGACAGAGCTGTCTGGACGGCCACTGGCTCACATTCCTCGCAGTCTCTGCTCCAAGCCAGCTTCTTTGGGCCCAATTTCAACAAATACAGACGGACCACCACAATCCAGAGCTCAACGTGGGACTGGCACCACATGCCTTTGAGATATTAAACATAAATCAGCTGTGGCGAGCAGAGACAGATGTGGGCGTTAAGAGAACTGCCAGCTCTATACGCTAAATATGGAGCTTTGCATAGGGAATGCCAAAGATCGCAGGTCTTTCTTTAATGCAAATTCGGGTGGAGGAGCAAGAACAGCAGCCAATTAAGAAGCTTTCAATAGAAAGCAGGCACTTTCTATTGAATTTGCAGCTGGGAGACCTGGGTTCAAGTCAAGAAAAGGGACAATATTGCAACGTCAAGTTGCTTTGCTTGAGACGCAGGAGAAAGAAGTCAACTTTGTGTTAAGAGAGCTCACGCTGGGAGAGAATCATTGCTGGGGACCTGGTAGCCCTCAAGGGATTTCCTTGCCTTTGTGCTCTGAACTGGAAAAGCAGTTATTCCTCCGAGCCCTTGAAGGAGGCACAAAAGCAAACCGGTTTCCAGAAACCTGCCTGAAGGGACGTGACTTTGTCAAGCACAATATGAGACTACCAGGGAGATGGAGCACAGCATCAACTTGATCGTTTCTGGAGGTTTCACAGGATTTGTAACTGGTACAGGGAGCAACCCTGATTCCCAGGGGAAGACACAGGGTATCACACTGTGGGCAGCTGAGGCTTTCAAGCACACACTGTTGACTATCTAGCCTCATCGCAAAAGCCTGCAAAAGCCAAATGCAAACACAGCCTTGTGGTTTAGGTCAACCTGGTATTCCTGATACACCGTTGATTTCATTTCTAAATCAGCGCTGAATTTGTGGTCTTTATTTTCAGGGAGGTCTTGCTCATATCTCACCCTTGCACACCTGGGAACACCAAGAGGCCAGGTTGGGCTATGCCATTAAATATACCACT
Source organism: Phaethon lepturus (assembly GCF_000687285.1). Taxonomy (NCBI): domain Eukaryota; kingdom Metazoa; phylum Chordata; class Aves; order Phaethontiformes; family Phaethontidae; genus Phaethon; species Phaethon lepturus. Next base: position 11,423 of record NW_010552455.1, on the reverse strand, counting down.
CCATCAAACAGCTAGTGCATCTCCCAATAAAATGAAGCAAAAGTGTTATAATAAATTGTGCAGAGCCAATGTATATTTTTAATGCTGCTTAATTATTAGTTTATTTATTGACAGTAACAACTGTCAATAATAAAAAAACATCATCTGTGAACACACCGAGGGTCTCGTTTGTAAGTATTTATGCATGTGAATAACTTTTCTCATATGCTTCAGTCCCACTGAGGCTGACTGCTTTCTGTCATTAGAGAAACCTAAACCAAAGCTTATGGGTATGTATCAGTAGGACTTGGTCTGAGATGCTGCCGATGCCAGTAAGACTGTAGGATACATTTTGGTTCCAAGATACTCCAGCTGCCCTGGCTGGTCTCTATTTGATATCTCACCTGCCAGCTCCATCCTGTTTTAAAAAATGTTAGATGAGAAAGGAAGATTAGAAACTGCTTTCGTTTCCAGAGCTGTAGCTAAAGCAAAGCAACATTATGCTTAGACAGAAAATGAAGCACTGAGTGTTTTACTCAGGAGTTGGGACATTCCACCAGATTTTGTATGGGAAGTTTACATTGATTACAGACCAGAAACATCTTGTTAAAACTCCTGAACCAAAAAGGGATAGAGCAGCCAGCAGCTGGCAGATTACGGAGGTGGACTCTCATGTTAGCATCTAATTACCATTACATCAGGTGGCTTATAAACACAGAAATGCTGACACACTCTCCTGAGTGCCATTGCAGGCTGACAGTGCACCACAATCAGAGCTCACTTGCTGGATTTCCCCTTGTAGGAAAATAATATTGCTGCAAAAGAAGTTGCAGTGAGGTGGAAGTTGACACAGTTTTAAGAGATCTATCTGCCTTCGTAGGACGGAGAGTGGTCTTGCCTTGTGGCAAACATTTCTGGTGTCTGGTGTCAAATTTATTGAAAAAGTATCGCTGCTGATGTCAGCTCAAATCTTTGTCAATGTAAAAGTTGGCTTCGGTACCAGTTCCTGCCAGAGATGGAAAGCTGAGACCCAAAGGAAGCAAGAGGGGGCTGAATATAGATCCACCTTTTAATAAGATGACAAGGTCAGGGGAAAGCAATCATGTCCTTTGTGCTTCTGAGGCCGTGGTTACCCGTGTGATTGCTTTGGCTGGAAGCAAATGAGTCCCTTTCAGGCGCACTGTTACTGACCATGAAAACTCATCTGTTAAAATTCATCTTCATTATGGAATTTCCAAATTTTTCATCACATTTCTACATTGTGGCATAGAACTCAATAAGAAAGGAGAACTCACATGAAATGCATTTTTCCCCATAGATAAAAACATTAAAATTCTTTATGCGTGAAGATGTCTTAATTTCTACCACTTCCTCACCCCCTTTTCACACACCTCCAGAATAATTTCTCTGAAACATTTGATACGAAGAATAAGAAGTAATAGAGTATTAAAAAGGAGGTGCATTTGGAAACCCCTGTCTGTAATTATTCAAACGCTTGCATAGTTCTGCAGTTTATATCTGTGACTCCCCCCTCAGCAGTAATAAGTTTCTTGAATTCTCAGCAAGTGAGCAAAGAAACATCGAAGGCTTGACTATAATATCTCTTAGCAAAATATTTTTTTCTCTTCAAAGAGGAGAGCAACAGATATCTGTCCTCAGGAGAGCAAACCTGGTATAGAGGATACCCTGTGCTGCCTGGAAGGGCACTGCTATAGATTAGGTGATCTCTGAACTGGCAGGCAGAATAAGTGCCACAATCATAAAGCACACCAATATTTTCCTTTTTGATACCAGGCTTATTTTAGACATACAAGTTTATAGATATACAAGTTTAGATATGCAAGATATACAAGTTTAGAGGGTTTTTATGATGTAGAATTAAGGCAGTGGACAAAACTTGTTTTCCAGTATCACTGCAAGCTTCATACATGTCCATTTAAGAGAAGCCAAATTTTGTAGCCAAGGACTAAAAAATGAGAGGACGGGATGTTGCTAGGGTTCATTACAAAAGGTGACCCTATCAGCAGTATTTCTGGGGAAGTAAATGTTTTCACTAATTTTATTTGCTGAGAGGCATTGCTTTGCATTCTCAGTGAGTTAGGAAGAGAGATAGCAAATTTCTTTTTAACTGGAAAATACGAAAGTGGAAGTGGCAGCTCCTTCTTTGCTTTTCGTATAAAGAGAGCAGTAAGTGGAAATTACTTGCTGCAGCCCTGCTGTCGCACCTCTCCACAGCCAGACTCTCACCAGCAGAGAGACCACCTCATCTCCGTCCCCTGAGCACAGTTATCCTCCTTTAACTTTTAGCATGTTCCCTGAACTGAAATTTCCCTCCAATAGCCTGTGAGACACAGGGAATAAGATAAGAATTGTAATATATCTGTCTAATTCCTTTCCTTCCAGTGAAGATAAAGAGATACAGCTGAATTCTTTCCCCACACCCCCTAACAGCAAAGAGAAAACCTTGGGAAAAAAAAAAAATCCCTTTTGAAGAGGTTATTCGTTGTTAAGAGTATTGCTGCAGCTTGTTTGAAGCTGGAAAGACAGACAAAGTATCTCCATAAAAATGAAATCAGAAAAATAAAGTTTCTGAAGCTTTAGGATTCCCCACTAGGATCATAAAAATAAAGCTACTTCCTCAAAGACAGAAAAAGAAGCAATTTCCTTTACCAGAAAGAAAGTAAGGGAGAATAGATCTGTTGCCTGCTTCCTGACAGCTAGTTATCAGCTAAGCCTGGAGGCATTAACTTATGGGCACTCTCAGACAGAAAAACTCAGCATTAGCTAAGGTAACCCTGCAAAAGCACAACTTTACCACAGCTCTTTTGGACAGAAACTGCAAAGAGCAACTTGAGCAAATTTAAAACGACCTCATTAACACCTAGGCAGCTGGAAATTACACAGAAAACTCTGAAAGCTAATGCCCTGGTTTCTCTTTTTTTCCCTGTCCCACCTCTCGCTGTTTGATGAAATAAATTAGTATCAGGGTTGGTTTCCACTGTGTGTCATGGAAGCACCTTTGTTGTTAATAGGGTTGGACCTACCAGTGGGGCATGCACTGGTGATGGACAGTCCTCCCCTTCTTCCCACCTGAGGCATGTCGAAGTGTGAGTCTGACACAGAGGAGCTCTTCCACAAATAAAAGGCTCTGCCCATGCCTCTCGTTAAAAATAAAGTTCCTGTGCTGGAGAATGACCATGTTATTACTGTTTTGCCATGGTAGAAATAAAAAAAGAAAGGAGAAAAAAAATACATAAACCTATATAGTTCTGCTAATTAGTTAAATAAGGATGCCTGATGAGCATATCCACTGCCTCACCACTCTGGTAGTTGGGGTAAACTTTAAAGAGTGTTAGAATTAGCAATAGATTTTGCTAAATTGTGTTAACTTCTCCTTGCTAGATTTCTGCTCATAGCAGACAAATTTTAAATGTTATGATAATTTTTAAAGCAGCTCAGGAATCAAGTACAAGATATTAGAAGAGTTTGATGATATGGTGGATCTTAGAAGGTAAGTAACCTTCCCATGTACCATCCTATAATTTGGGAAAACCTATCCTACAACAGAGCTACCTACAGGCTCAGAGATGCTGAATGTAGCACTTTTCTCTGTCAGCAAAAGCTGACACATGTCCCATCTTGCTCTCTGTTACAGTGCAGTTCTGGTTTTGAATATGTTTGCTTCTCACCATTGCTGAATTCATACCTATTAACAGCAAAGCTATGGAAAAAAGATTAAGGATACTGTCCCCTCCTCAAATTTTGGGTTTCTTTCTCTTCTTTGTACCATTACAACACAACGAGATAGTTTGAGCAACTGCATTATTTCAGAACAAATCATAAAGCATTTTGGATTAAAAAGTCTAAGGCGTTATTTATATTAGCACCATTTAGAAGCATTAGGGTATGCCAAGAGATTACTATACGCCAAAAAGTTACAAACATTCTGTACAAAAACAAAATCTACGGTGAGGCTGCTGAAAATCAGGTTAAATATAGAACCCAGGTTTGCTAGGAAAAAGCACAACCAGAAAAATAAATGCAATTTTTTGATTGGTCCCTATAGAGCCACAGGTGCTATGAGGAAAGTTGTTATACTAGATTAAAATAGATGCAAGTTTTTGGAGGTTAATAAGGTCTCATACATTGAAACTACCATCAGGGATTTAATCATTGCATTTTGGTTCAATATTGAGCCAGTGTGACTGAATTACTACTAACAACTGCTAATGAAAATCTTCGCGAACCTCATGGATAATCTTGGATCAGTATTAATTCCAAGCCACTTTGTTATCACCAGTTCCGGAAGCCAAAGCTCTCATTTTTTTCTTTTCATTGAAGCTGTAGTAAATTAATAATCTCCTTTAATCCTGTAAAAATCAACAACACAAAAAAGGCTTTTCCTTTCCCCATGCTCAATGGGTCTCAGCTTGTAAATCAATGATCCTTGAGCTCTCAGTTTTACCCTTTCCAGATTTTAACCTTCTTTATAAAGGATACTCTTCTTGAATGAGATTCCTTGACTTCTGAAGTTTAAGTTTCCCTCTCCAGTGTTTTCAGCTGCTGCTGGTTTTACTAGTGGGTATAATGGATGCTAAATTTACCATGAGCACGATATTTCCAGTTTGAACTGCCTTTGATTAACTGGCACTCCAGTAATTCAAAATGCTCATGGCTGTTGCACCTAGCAGACCTTTGGCAGCTTGTGTTGGCTGCCCATTTTTCTTGGGAGCATTCATGAGGAAAGGAATTTTATGTTTGCTAAAGCCCCTGATGGTGAAAAATAAAACACAGCACAACACAAACCCCCCAGCGAGGTCAAGAGGGCAGTGAAAAAGTCCTGACACTATCGTCCTTTGGAAAGATCTCTGTGTGAGTTGTAAATAAGCGCTCTGTTTCTCTGCATCTCTGAACCTCACGATTCACAGACTGCTCGGAAATTGGGTAAGTGGGGTTTTTTTTGGTTTTTTTTTACCCAAACTTGAGTAACCGCTTTTAAATGTATGGTTGGAAAATCTGGCTTGCACAGCAGACCTCACAGTCATTCTCCCAGTGAAATTCAATCCTCTTGGTTTATTTCATTTTACCTAAGACACCACTGAAGGAAAAATGGTTTTGGAGTAGATAAATCTCTTTCCATCCATGTCTATGGTTTTCTTTTCAGAAAATCTTGTTCTTTTTTCTTTTTTTTTTTTCCCCTTCCCCTTCAGCTATAATTCAGATAGTCTGTTTTCTACTCTCTGTTTCCCACTGAATACAAAGCAAAGGCCGCTTGCAAGGAGCAGGCCACTGGACGTGCGATTTCCTACGGCTGTGACTGGGTGTCTTTGCTCACTGTATTTGATAAGCGAGCCAGACAGCTAGGAATGATTTACTGCAAGTCTGCGTTTGCCCTTGTGCTAGGATTACAATCTGGGAGGTTTTTCAACAAGCATTCTCAGCCCCCATTTTTAATCAGTCTTTCACCCGGATAGGCCAAGAAAAAGTTGTAAAGTCAGAAGAAATGCTGGCATCTGTTCTGTGACTCAGAACAGAGCAGAGGTTGTCTCCCTTCCATTTTCTGCAAACTCCAATTTTTTTTGTTGACCACACACAAATGGTTCTAATCAGCTTCCAAAAGGCTCTTGTTGGCATTTTAAGATGTTTGCTCTTTGCATTCTTCTCTACATCCCCCTTTCCTTTCTCATCTGAAAGCAAAGAGGATGTTGAAAAAATGGACAATTTTTTTCTTTTCTTTTTTTTTTTGCTCTCCGCGATTTCGGTTTGCCATTAGCTGAACACTTCTATTGAAGGGTGTTGTGCAATGAAAGTGCAACGGATATGGAAACCTCTTTATTATGCTTGGAATGTCAAGTCAGACATTTGTTTTAGTTGGACCATGCAAAACACGGTCATGGCAAGAACAAGCCAGCAGTTTGCTTCTTTAATGACCCTTCCTCTGCTAATGGGACTGAGGCTGTCAAGCAGTGATGCATGTTCCTCGATCGCAGGTGAATTCAGGTGCTTGTCCATCCGGGGCCAGCTGGGAGCTGACAATGCCCATGTCAATCAGCTACCCAAGAAGCATGATGGGCGATGCCTCTTCAAATGGAGCATCCTTCAATCATACCACCAGAGGAAGCAGTTACAGGCCTTTTTCACCTCTGATGGCATTGAGTTGTTGAAGACAGCGAGAAAAGTTGAAAGCTCCTCAGGAAGGAGAAAAAGAAAGATGGTTGTTGGTGTAGGAGCTGTTGCGACATCCCACAGTGAGAGAGCACAGAGGCTGCTGAGAAATAGAAAGCAAAAATAGAAGATATAATGCCCAGCAACTGAGCATATATGTCTCTTCCAAAAGATTTTCTTCTCTGCTACAATATTGACAATGAAATATATTCCTTTACACAAACAAAAATAACCCCCAAAAAATGAGCCCTTGGCACAGGCCAGTAAAATCACACATTCTGAACACAGCCAGGCCAAGGTGGAAAAATACTCAGTCTGTTTTTCCTAAAATCTACCATATTTCTCCACTCTCCCCCCCCACATGTATGTGTATGCAAGATGCTCAGATTTTGCAGGTATGTTTTAGCGGCACACAACCACAACCTCACTGGGTGAAACCACGGCAGCCCTCAGTGGACTGATGTCTATGAAGTGAAGTCCAATGGTTCTTGTTTTGGCTAGAGGAACATCAGACGTTACGTGACAGACACCTGCAGAGAAAGGTTTCCCCACCCCTCACAGGCCTGGAACGCATTTCCATAGATGGACTCTGTGGATATCACAGCCTCCACACTGAAGTCCCTGGTTTCCTGAAATAATTTCCTACCTGAAAAATCCTTGGTTCCAGTAGGGTTTTGATTAGATCTTACACATGAGCTTCTCCTGAAGCCGATAAAGCTCAGTCATAAATTCACAGAATTAATCAGAAGTCCAGAGAACCCATGAAAAGTCTCAGATTTTCCTCCATTACAAGATGCAACAAACTAATATGACAAACAGGTGGAGAAGCTAATGGATCAAATCAGTGTAATTCACAGCCTTGAATAAGGAGGAGAGGATTTAAAAGAAAAAGATTTTTGTCTGAAATTTCAAGGAGTTATTTGCACATTTGCAATTCAATGATAAAACTCAAACCACCACCTTGCCCTCATAAAACCCAACAGGCTAATGGTATATCTGAAAGTCAGAAACAGATGCAGAAACCCCAGCTGCAGTTCTGGTTTTGGCAATCCCCTCCTGTCTCCATTTTCCAGTGCTACCTTGAATCCCTTGTCTGCTGAGCTGCAAACCCTTCAGGAAATATCTGTGCATGGTCACCAGTGTCCTGGTGCTCCAATCTCATCTGAAGCACTTGGATGTGTTAATGCAACTCACAAGAAAACACTAAGTTGCAGAAACTATTTTTTAAAAAGAGTGAAAAGGTGAGTTTACTCATCAGAATATTATCCAAAAAAAGAAAGGCCGGAGCAGGGAGAAGGAGATCTATTTCTTCTTGCTGCTTGGAGAGGTGACATTTTGAAAGAGAGAATAAAATTAGTTATGTCATACCAGTTTGTATTATTTATGTGCCAACAGATAAACATTTGGCTTTTTTAGGTTATACAAAATGGATAATGTTAACTAACATCTTCATGACCAGGAAAATAATCAGAAAGATACCATTTTACTGGCTAATACCCCCAAAAACCTGTTGAGTCAACATCCAACAGGGCTAATTAGTGATCAGTGCAAACTGTTCAAAGCAAAGGAGTCACTAAAATCATCTGGAGTTATTCTCATATCTTAAAGAGCATTTGCTCTTGTGTCTTCCTGCAAGTTGGAGAAATCTGGTTTATCCTGCATGAGTCATTGTTTTCTCCTTGGGGCACAGAGGAGCGTTTGTGAAGGTAACCACACCAACCAGCCTGAAGGTGTCCTCTATTAATCGGCTTTAGCAAACCTGTCCTTCAGATTTTTCCTCTTTGCACAGTTTTTCCCATCTTAGATGGGACTTGGAATGAATCAAAGATTAGTTAACAGGATGGTTACAGGGCAGATTGGTGCTCACCCACCAGCTGGACCCCCACGCACCCCTGGAAAGGGAGCAGGCATCTCTATCTCCATTGTTTCTCCTTCTCCTTTAGACACCCATGTGATTTTAGCTTGAGTGGACTCAGGTCTGTGAGGGAATAGGCAGATGACAAATGCAAATGGTCACATATATGGAAATTACATAGAATTTAAATTTTTTCTGATCAGATGACCTACGGTGTTTAAGGTGTGTAACTGATGTACACAGAGTAATGGAAAACTGAAACTTTGCTCAACAAGGTTAATATCTGCATTCTATTGGCAGTGTCAAACAATTTCTTTTTGTTTTTCCTTTCTCCCTTCCTCAATGCCAGCTATCCAGCAACAGCAACATAGGTAGCATGACAATATAATGCTCTGTTTTCATTATTTTGAACTAATTTTGCTTTGCTATTTTTAACTACTGTTAATGCTACAGGGAATAGGTAGAATTATTTTGCCATTTTAGCAGACTGGAAAGAAACTGAGTGAACTTTTGCATACAGTGGGATGTTACCCTTGCCAACACTTAAATGAAATAGGTTTGCCTGTGTTATTATAGGACCATAATAATGTAATTACGTAGTACTAGGAGAGTGTTTTACATCTCTGCACTAGCGTGACATTAATCTGGGCAGTAGCTAAATATTATCTCCATTTCACAGACTAGGAAAGTAGGGAAAAGCGTAAATTTCTGGGGTGATAAAGAAAATTAGTACTATGGTGCAGCTAGGAGGAGTCACGGAGTACTCCCCACAGGACTAAAAGAAAAGCCATAGGGATGCTCTACTGTCTTATATGATTTTTAAGGTAAAATACTCTCTTGGCTTTTCTTTTTTTGTCTTGACACAGACATATCAACCAACTCCAGGATCTTTGCACAGATGACACTGATCATGCACGGTGAGTCCTCTACCCTCTGCAAAACCCGGTAATTGACAACCTGGCTATATTTAATGCATTTATTCTCACATCTCTGTATAAAGGGAAACCTGGGCAATGAGATACTATATGGTTTATGCAAGTCTCCGGGATAATCAGCTATAGGGACTACTCAGCTATAGCCAAACATGCTTTTGAACCTTCTCCACAACAGCCCCAGCAACTACAAGGGTGTTTGTGTCAAAAGCAGAGGGTTTTATTCAGTTTTCAGGGACCCATATTAAATGCCTTTCACAGTCAGTGCCCAAACTGATTCAGCATGTGGGTCATCAAGACCATGGCACCCATGGTGAGACTCCTGAAAAGCCGTCCTTTATTTCCCCCAAATTCACGTTCCATCTTCAGGGACACTCTCTTCACTCCCAGATAGCCACCTTTCTTGAAAAGCACGTCAGCATTAACCCTAAGCAGCCTCAAGGGCTCTGGATAAACGCTCTAATGAACATTTCCATGGCCAGATTGCATCTTCCCCTTCTTTGCTGGACATCAGCCAGTGGGAGGGTTTCCAAAGTTAACTGAACACCAGCAGCCTGGTCTGTTGGTCCTGGTGGAAGGACATGGGCAGGAATTTCTTGCAGCTTCACTCATGGGTGAAACAGTCTCTGCGGATCTATAATGATTTGTCATTTCCTCATTCCTGGAGGCCCGCTCTTCTCCAGCATCCATGTAAGAGACCATTTCTATTAATAGCTCTCAGGCTTTGTATTTCCTGCATCCAAAGTGCTAATGAAAACTTCTTCCTGGTACTCCTCCAGGGGAAAGGCAGTTTCCTCCACCTCCCCATCCCTATCAGTACATCTGCTCACCCGAACTTCTGGCCATTTCTGTCCTATGGCAGATTTACATGAAACATCTGCCAGTTCTTGTTGGGGTGGGTATTTTACAGTGAAAAGCCACAGGCTGTCTCAGGACAATAAGTGCTTCTCCCTGCCCAGATGACTATTCCCATTCTCTGGAAGGGAAATAGCAATCAGACCTTTTGCCCTGGTTGACTTACCGTATTGCTGCTTCTGCCCAAGTCAGGTTTCCTCTAGGGCCTGTCAAGTGAAATCCTTCATCCTGCATAATTATAACTTCATCTTGATGCTGAGGGCTGCTTTGACAGCTCAAAGAATGTGACTTGGGAATTTTGGTCTCTGCAGATGTTGATATGGGAATCATTTGGCAAGGACAAAAGTGTGAGAGATGTCCTACCTACATACAGCTCTTCACCAAGCAACAGAGCAGTTTTCCAGGGTTGCTTTGCTCTATTCCTTTGTCACAGAAATTTTCTTGATATAGAAGATAGGTACTGATCAATCCCCTTCTCCATGCAATGTACAGCAAAGCTACAACCAACTTGGGCCAGGTTGAAAATGCAGACTCCAGCATTTTCTTAGGAGTTGTACCGTTGCGTATGCCGCATTGCAAACCAAGGGCTGCGCCACTGGCTCTGCTCAACCTCTTCGTCCTGGTTGGGTGGTCTATAACACACTCCCAGCAGGATATCTGCGTTGTTGGCCTTCCCCTTCATCCTTACCCATAAGCACTTGACTTGGTCATGACAATCGTTGATTTCTATACAATCAAAACACTCCCTAACATACAGAGCCACCCCACTGCCTCTCCTTCCGTGCCTATTCCTTCTGAAGAGCTTATAGCCATCTATTGCAGCACTCCAGTCAGGAAAGTCATCCCACCATGTTTCTGTGATGGCAACTAAGTCACAGCTGTCCCGCTGCACAATGGGTTCCAGGTCCTCCTGTTTGGTGCCCATGCTGGGTGCATTGGTGTAGATGCAATTGAGATGGCCTATCGATTTCACCCCCAACACCGGCATGCCACTCCCAGGCTCACCTCTAGTGAGCCTGGTTTTATTCCCTTCCCCCTTCGAATCTAGTTTAAAGCCCTCTCAATGAGGCCCACCAATTCATAAGCTAGAATCCTTTTCCCCCTTGGAGACAGTTGCACTCCATCTGCTGCCAGCAGGCCCGGTGCTGTGTAAATGGGTTTTTGCCATGGTCAAAAACCCCAAAATTCTGCTGACAGCACCAGCCCCTGAGCCACGTGTTGACCAGGTGTGCTTTCCTATTCATTTCAGCATTTCTCCCTGCCACTTGCAGGGATTGACAAAAACACTACCTGTGCTCCCACTCCATTGATCCAGTCACCCCGGCACTCTGAAGTTCCTTTTAATCGCTTTTGGGCTTCTTAGCGCAACCTCATCGTTGCCAACCTGTATGACCAACAGCAGGTAGTAATCAGTGGGCTGAACCAGTCCAGGGAGTTCCCTGGTGACATCTCTCACCCGGGCCCCAGGGAGGCGACAGCCTTCCCTGTGGGTTGAGTCCAGTCGGCATATTGGGCCCTCTGTACCCCTCAGAAGGGAATCACCTATGACAATTACCCTCCTTTGTTGCTGTGACATCTCTCACCCGGGCCCCAGGGAGGCGACAGCCTTCCCTGTGGGTTGAGTCCAGTCGGCATAT
>NW_010552454.1:0-25469 GCF_000687285.1 Phaethon lepturus | reverse complement strand
GCGCCGGGTGTTTCCGTGCAGATGTGAAACTTGCATCTTGTGTCCGGGCTGTCAGTAATACTTCTTCTTCCTGCTTGGCTGTTTGGGTTGTTGGATTCTTTTTTTTGTTGAAGTCCTGTCTTTTTGATTCTTTTTTGTCTTTTTTTTTTCTTTTTTTTTTTAAAGCTAAGAGGAACTAGAACTAGCCCATCAGTCCCTGAAGTGACAGATGAAGTCAAGTCCTTCCCAGTGCTGTTTGCTGACCTGCAAAATCTCAAGCAGGAAAGCGCTGAAGTGCTGCATTAAATATATTTCTTCCCACCCTCGTTTCAAGTTTCACTTCCTAAATACATCATGACATCATAGCTCTGCTAGGTCTCTCCTCCTCTCCAGCCGCCTTTGGGTGGGGGGAGAAGAAAACGGAGCAAGCCGTAAACTTAATTGATGTGGTTTTAACAAACAAAATCCCCAAACCTTTAGGCCATATTTTACAAGTATAGAAAAGAAACTGCCTGAACTTATTTGGATGCTTAGCTTGCTTGTTTTTTAAACTTGGCCAGGTGCTCCAGGGTGTCACTTAAGTCTTCCAAGTAGATTAAGAGAAGCTCAGATGGAGATGAGCTAGAGAGCGTGGCGTGGCCCGGAGGAATCAGTTCCTTGAGGATAAAGACGGTTGATCTGTGTCGGGCTTGTTGCTCTGACTTGCTAGTGGATATTTGCAGTGCAGCGCTGGAGAGAGAAGGGGAGGATGGCAGCCTGTTAGTTGTACGGGGACTGTTCTCACAGGGAGACGGTTGTACTGAAACCGTATTTTAGAGTAGCGGAACAAATCTTAGCTCTGTGCAAATGTACGTTACTAAATGAGCATTTGAAATCACATGATTTAATCTTAGAGCAAATTCATCAGCTAAAGCTCAACTGATAGGAGACTTTTTACCCCATCTGCTTATGTGACGCTAACTCCTAAAACTAACAGGAGGCAAGTCAGGACATAGAAACACTTGGTTCAGAGAGCAGCCAGCCTTGTTGCTGAGGAGACGACTGTAGTTAACGTGCTGGAAGTAGGCTCAAGCTAACAGACGAGGCTATTACAGCACTGGCAATCTATCTCTGTGGAGAAAAAAAAACATGTAATGTATTGCGTATACTACAACTTCCTCCTTCTCTATAAAAGACTCTTAGAAACCAGAAGAATCGGTGAGTTTGGGCTGCGCTACTGAACTGTGGAAGCCACCAAATTAGCGGCTTAATTTTCTGCTGTATGGGCTCAAAAATGGCTATTTAATGTTTAAGCCTATTTCTCTTGCTCTTTGCAACCTTGTTTTTCATTGGGCTTTTGGGTGTATGCTCAGTACACTAAACCAGGAAAGCAGGGCTGAGACACCTGGTCTTAAGTAAAGGAATACTGAGCACTTAGTGTGCAAGACCTGTTGATCCCAGTTTGCATTAAGTGATACTAAGTCACTTACATATTGTCTCTGATACATTACCCTGTTGTCTATTGCTTTCTCATTTCTGATGCATCATATATGCTGTACTTGCTCATTTCACAATTTGTGTTTGTACATGACGTGAGATTGAAGTTAGTCGGAAAAGTGGCATCCGGACGCCTTGTTGTTTGTCAAGTGCATTGAATGGTATTCCAAACCTAGAAAACCTCAACTCTGTTAAGGTGCTAGAGGTCTTTTGATGTTCATTTCCTGTTACTTTTAATGTGTCGATGCGCCATTTGGGTTAGGGTCGTGTTTCTAATTTTAGGCTCTTCTACTCAGTGATGCAGTTTTGGTTATATAGTGCAGTTCTGCAAGCAGGTCTGGCAATTGCCTACAGTCCTTGTAAGCTATCCTCTGTATGTTCTTACAGGTGGGTAAGTCTTGCTGCTCAGACACTCCGCTGTCTTCCTGTAAACTAATGCCATGCTGACGCTCTCACTGTATGGAGAGAAATGTAGGCATGCTCGTGTGCATGCTTGCCTGATTAGGGATGTGAAAAGCAGTGATTGCTAGCTGACACCTGTGCTCAAAGAAGCTCTGAACTGGAGGAGTTCCTCCAGCGAAACTATTTCTTCTGCTTCTGAAGGACAACATCATTAGTGTAGTCTATTTTAATTGTGTTCTGGTGGCAAAAGATGATTAGCATTGGTACTGTCTGCTAGTGTAGACCTAGCCAAAGAGTAATATGACAGTATCCTATTGAGTGACCATTTAACTCTTGTATAATAGTCCTGAAAATAGACCATGTGGTAGAAAACTCTAAATACAAAATATTATAAGACCCTGATAGTTGAATTGAAATTAAGGAAAGTATATGAATTTGAAGGGCCGCTTCAGATTTCTATGTGACCCCATTTAAGTGAGGACAGAAGTCTGTGTTTTTAAGGTACGCAAAATTTAAGCAAATTTAGATTGTGTCAGAAGTCTGCTTGGATCTCTATAATGGTTGCTGACCCTTGGGTTCGGAGAACCATGTGACGATTGCTTATGGCACAGTAGAAGAATCAAAGGATCAGCTTATCTTGAAAACAGAAGGGAAAAGATGAGTGTTCAGTTTCTTGCTGCTCTGGGATTCTTAGTCCAGGAGAATAAGTAGAGCACAGTTTATTTACAGAGTCTGTTAGCACTGCACCGCATCCTGGGTACTTGTCATGTGTTGATGTCATTGGGCTGTCGTGAGAGTCCCCTTCTGACCAAGTGTGGGAGAGGAACTTGGTGGTGCTCAGCCCTCCTCAGCCTTCTTCAGTGAGGTTTCCACATGGAATGTAAGATTGTATTTCTGCTCTGGTCTCTCTTCTCCTTTCCTACCTTACTACCTTCAGTGTGACTAATGTCGTTTATGTGCATGACCAGAGTGGTGACTACAGCAGTAACTGAATATGGGTTAAATATAGACAGGAACGGCGGTTTTGTGTCTTGTGATGGCAGATATACCCATGTGCTGTGACCTCTGCAGGAGAAGAAACACAAAAATCTGCATTGTCTTTTTTGTTGTTTTCTCACATTTAAAGAAGTAGGATTAGATTAATTATGATCGCAGTGGCATTTAATACTTAGAGGGACTTTCCTTCCCAGATAATTTTTGCTTTTAGAAGGAACAAGTAAGGTTTTGTTTTATGTTGACTTGCAAAACTTAGCTTCGTGTTTCCTATCAACTAATGCAGTTATCATTGCTATGTCAGGCTGTGATGGCTGTGTTCAAACAGTTGGGGGGGGGAAAAAAAAAACAAAACAGCTCAGGGGTGTAACTTTCTACATAAATCACAGATAGTCTTTTGTTAGTTACCTTACATTTGAGGCTTCTGCTAGAATGGTCTATAGTGACGTGGACATCTTGAACTATCTAGTTCTTGTTTATATTTTATTTTGGAATATAAATAAAATAACTTTTTTCTTTTTTTTTTTTCCTAACTAGACAGTGAAATATTTTCTCCTTAAAGCCAGTGCACCTCTCCTATGCTTCCCAGTGCACCAGAAGAACTACTGCTTTATTTCTCAAAACATAGTTGTCATGGTTTAGCCCCAGCTGGCAACTAAGCCCCACGCAGCCACTCGCTCGCTCCCCCATGGTGGGACAGGGGAGAAAATCGGAAGGGTACAAGTGAGAAAACTCGTGGGTTGAGATGAGGAAACTCATGGTTTGAGATAAAGACAGTTTAATAGGTAAAGCAAAAGCCGCACACACAAGCAAAGCAAAACAAGGAATTCATTCAGCACTCCCCACGGGCAGGCAGGTGTTCATCCATCTCCAGGGAAGCAGGGCTCCGTCACACATAATGGTTACTTGGGAAGACAGACGCCATTACTCTGAACGTCCCTCCACCCCTTCCTTCTTCTTCATCCCAACTTTATATACTGAGCATGATGTTATATGATATGGAATGTCTCTTTGGTCAGTTGAGGTCAGCTGTCCTGGCTGTGTCCCCTCCCAGCTCCCTGTGCACCCCCAGCCTGCTCGCTGGCAGGCCAGCACGAGAAGCTGGACTGTCCTTGACTGCTCAGCAACAACTCAAAACATCAGTATGTTATCAACATTTTCTCATACCAAATCCAAAACATAGCCTCACACTTTCCTTCTATGAGGAAAATTAACTCTATCCTGGCTGAAACCAGGACAATAGTCTATCAACTGAGATACAGTCAGCAGGTTCATATTAAACAGTATTTCCGGTTAGGTCACATATAGGCATGTAGTAGCTTCCTTTCTTGTTCCTCTTCTCGTATCTGCAGTATTTGGCAATGGTTTGCTCAGAAAAGTATGAGAATGACCACTTTGTACTAGTACATAGTCTGAAGTACAAGGTCTTTTTTCAGGTACTCTGGAAGAACGAGAAGATTATAAAGAATAGGATGAAACATGCATTCAGACTTTTGTTTTGGCCATGTTTAAAGTCAAGGTGCACAGCAGATGCTCCAAGATGAAAAACTGTATGCTAGTGACTGGAGCCTGTATGTGTTGTCCCTCTTTCCACCTTTTCTTGTTGCCTAAGAATCTAGAAATCTGCCAGAGGTGAGTAACTTCAACAGTCTCCAGAGGATGTTGTAACTCAGTGCTTAAGGGCACCAATCCCATGCAAGTATGAATATGTAGAAGTGTCTAGGCCTGGGAATGCACTTTTCTTACCTATTTCCTTTCTGTTAATTCCCCTACTGGCAAAAATAGCACATTAAAGCTGATTAAGTTTGTGTGCCTACCCTATAACGGCAGCTTTTGATGTCACCGGGTCAGCAGCCAACTTCTGCATGTCATCAACTGTATATGAATCCATAGCTGAACCACCATGTGTTGTGATTGAGAGAGAGATTTTTTGAGAATGATCTTTAAAAGAGAAGACCTTAGTGTAAGTGGTTTAGAAAGACTTTACAAATTGTTGTTTGCTCAGCAGGCTAGACCCAGGTAACTAGGGGAGAACTGTAATCCATGAAGAACAGCAGTACCTTCTCGTATTTGTGGTGGCATATGATTGCTGACTAAAACTCCTTTCCTGATGCACCTGGTGGAAAAGTCTTGTTAAGACATGAACTCACACCAGAAAGAGTTCAAGAAGCTGTTGGGATCCTTGGTGATTCTAGGCACAGTTACCACTAAAAACTGTGAGAGTCTCGTACTTCTAAGTCTTTTTCCAAATGGGAGCTGCCTCGTCTTAGTGCCAGTAAACTGGATAGTGGTGGCTGAAGAGATGTAAGTTATTTGCAGCCTTCATATCTGGCCTCTGACCTTCTTGCAAGACAAGTGTTTGCAGGAAGGAAAGTTGCTTAATAACACCTTGCACTTGTTTCAGTAGAACTTCCTAGAGTTCAAAGCAACCATGACAAACTTCTGTTTGCCTTCACTTCTCTCCTTTCTTTGTTCTTTAAAATTCCTGCTTACCATTTGTCCTCCAGTCTTTTTTTAACATGCTTATCACCAGTGTCATTGTTGATGACTGAAGATGAGACTTCTGTACCTCTGTTGAGTACAGAATACTCTGAGTATTGAAGAATACTGTGTAAGCAGAGATTACTTTTTCTTCATCATATCTGGTTATTTTAGGTCACTCTGTGGTGTGATTCCTGAACCTGCACATAGCACTTGTGTTCAAAGGTTTCAACTCTTGAGCTGTGCCTGTATCTATTAATGCATGATTCGTATCTACTCCAAAAACTCTTTAAATTCAGCTGAAAGCATTAAAAGTTGCCTCTGTAAATAGTGTCATCATTTGGACTTACACCAGCCTGTGGGGAAAAAAAAGACACTTAAAAATGTATTAAGGGATGGAAAGTAAAGCATCTGTCTGGGTGAGATGGGTGAATTTGGAGATAATTCTTTGAAGCTTTATGCTGACCTGCCACATGCTTAAGATTTTACAGCAAAAGTTTCTTTTGGTTTTCCTAGCCGGCTTTTTTGCTACGTTGCCAAGACAGAGCTTAAGCAGCAGTTAGTGGTGACTGACAGGGGAAGGAAGGTGTACGCAATGATTTAATACTAACCTGTTGATAGCTGCAGACTCCAGAGCTGGTAAGCATGAAACTCCGCAACGAGCATATTAGCAGCTGTTGGATGCATCCTCAGAATCGTAGTTCTGCCTTCATGTTCCTTCCTCTGGCATGTTTCTCTTACCCAGGGGAAGTGAAGCATTCAGACCTGCTACAGTCTCTTGGGTTACCCCCTCTGTTACACAGGGGCAATAACCCAGTGCGGGGAGAGGTTGTTAAATCTATTTCATTCAGTCCTTCCAATCTGTACAGCAGTGTTAGCCAATAAATACTCTTGGTCTTTAAAATAAAAACTGCAGACCAAAATTAAGGGAAATTGGCAAACTCCCTCGTGTGGTAAACACACTGAGAAGTAAGAGTTGTGTAAGTACAGAACTCAATTCATGTCAGGGAAGTAAAATTGAGCTCCCGAATCTGGTAGTAAGCTGACTCTCTTTTTTTTTTTTTTTTTTTATCATTAAGCTCAACTACTACTCTTTTTCAAGCGCTGTCATTTGGAACTGTCTGTAAGCTGTGGGTTAGCTGACTAACCAGTGTTTTTCACCTAGGCCTAAATAAAATTGCAAGGTGAAGTTGAAGTTTCACACATCTCTGTAAAGGCTGCTGTGTAGGACGAGCTAGTGCTGTATCAGAGGCTTTTTAGAGCACAGCAAGTTAGAACAACATGCATAGATGCCAACTTTCAAAAAAGCTGTAAGTTCCGGAAACTTTTAACTTCTCCTTCCTAAGAGAAGTAACTGTTGCTCTGTACCCTGTTTTGAAGGCAGTAAGCCTGTCTCCCAAGGTTATTAAAAACAACCCCACCATATATATACATAAATGTTCTAGGAGATGCCTGGGAAGAATGTGTCCAAAAGCAATTTCGATACTTATATGGTCAAGTATGAGAGAATATGAGTATAAGTAACTTTTATGTATGGATCAAGTATGTAACATTACATGAGACTTAAGACCTTAGAGGATTGAATCCTAATGACACTCTGGCTGAGTCCCCATGCTGTGCCCTTTACCATTCGAGCCTCCCAGTTTTATTTGTAACTCTTCCAACTAGCTTTCCTGGATGTGTACTAGTGGTATTAAATATGGTTGAGGGTAAATTTCTAGGAAGCCATTTTCATTGTCTCAGCTTGCATTTTATTTGGAAGGCTCATCAGCTGCAAATCTCCTTTCCTATCCGGAGGTCAAGATACGTTGTATGTAAAGGAGTACGTTTTATTGGTTGGTAAAGGCTTTTAGCTTCCACTGCCTGTTCTGGACAAAATCTAGGCTGAGCTGGTTTAGTGAATGTCTGGTGCTAGCCCATCCTAGTTCATGCCTTTTTCTGGTCTCTAGTTATCATGTGAATATTTGAAAAGCTGAAGAGGAGTAGTTTCTTACAAATTGGGCTAACAGAAACAGTTGTAATGCATTAACACTGACATGGTACAGCGAGCTTTAGGGCCCTTGGGCTGATAATCAAATAGCAGGTTTGTGAAGTGCTCTTGTGTTAGACTAGTTCAGGTGCTTGTATACTTGTTATTTTAATAAGCTTTCACAAGAGGGCAGAGTAGAATTTGCTCCGGGAAGCAAAATTGTCCTGAGACTCATGTACGTCTAGAAATGACCCAGCTCAGATTCCTTTGGTGGTACAACAGCACCGGCTGTATCAGTCATGCTGTCCACCTGCATCACGTGCTGTCCTGGGCACTGTGTGGCTATTCAGTCACCGCTCCCCAACAGAGAGTCCCAGGGAAAGCCACAGCTTCTCTCAAGGGTCCCTCCCCGGTGGGGAGGTGCTGGAATGTGGAGAAGAGGTCTGTGAATGTGCCCTCAGCACCAGCACTGCCAATGTTTGCTTGTTGGTCGTAGCTAAAACAGTCATGTAGCTGCTGTTAGCACAAAAACCTTGTAGCTGTGAGCACAAGATAATGCTGTGGTGCAGATAAGCAAGCTCTTTGTAGTTTGCAAGCATAATAAAGGAGATACCTTGCTGCTTTCAAGCAGTTTACTTGCAACATGTTGAGGTGTGGTAAAATATGACCAAGAAAGCTACTTGAAAAGGAAATACTGTATATCTCTAGCTTCGTGAATCTTTAAGTATGTTGGTCAATTCATTTATTACAGTTATTACAATAATGCCCAGGACCATCATCCTTGTTGAAACGGTTTAGAGTCCACAGCCAAAAACTAGCTCCCCCCACCCCCCTTCTTTATTAGAGGACAACCTTGAGTTAGGTTTTTTTCCTGGAGCATCTCAGAAGTGTAGGTTCAATTCTCTCAATACTCTTCACGCCAGTAGTTCAGCTAAAAGAGCTTCTTCTGATCTTCCATCACTCTTTGAAGAGTTTTCTGGCAGGTTGTCCTGTACAGCTCAGTGCTACCTCAGTTAACACAAGCCAATTGACATTTAGCATTATAATACCCTCTATATGTGAAGACTGTCATGTTCTTTTTATATTTTTTTTCTTTCTCTTTCAGATTGACCCCAAAGATTACACTTTTTCTGGTCTTAAAGATGAAACTGTGGGTCGACTGCCTGGAAAAGTAGCAGGGCAACAATTCGTCATTCAAGATTGTGAGAACTGTAGTATCTACATATTTGACCATTCTGCTACAATCACTATTGATGACTGTGTAAACTGCCAAATCTTTTTAGGACCAATAAAAGGCAGTGTGTTTTTCCGTGACTGCAAAGATTGTAAATGCATAGTGGCCTGCCAACAGTTTCGCACTCGAGACTGCAGAAAGCTGGAGGTATTCTTGTGCTGTGCCACCCAGCCCATTATTGAGTCCTCCACAGGTATGAAATTTGGATGTTTCCAGTACTATTATCCTGAGCTTGCTTTACAATTTAAAGATGCTGGACTGAGTATCTTCAATAACACATGGAGCAATATCCATGACTTCACCCCTGTGTCAGGAGAAAATAACTGGGGCCTTTTGCCTGAGAATGCTGTAGTACAAGATTATGTTCCTCTGCCCAGCTCTGAGGAGCTAAAAGCTGTCAGAATTTCTACTGGTGCTACGAGGAGTATAATACCAATAACTCGAGGACGGAGACAGAAAAGCAGCGATGAATCATGTTTGATCGTGTTTTTTGCTGGTGACTACACAACTGCAAATGCCAGAAAGTTAATTGATGAGGTAAGCGACCTTCATCTGCATTCAGCTTTTTGAATTTCTACTTGAACTTTCCTCTGGATAGCCTCTGGTGCTTCCTGAAGGGAGAACGCAGAGGCTCTGCTTGTCTACTAACCATACCAAGCAACTGCACCGTTTAAAACCCTAAAGCAAGGTAAGCGACGGGAGCTCATCTGATCAGACAGCTGTTTTACAGCTGACATATTGTGACTGGCACATCTATCCTCTAATAGTTCCAGTGTATTTTTCCACCACGGTACAGCAAAACTATATTCTGAAGAAATGCATAGTTGATTTGATGAACTTGGCCAAATGTAGAGTAAGTGATTGGCAATGCTCGTGAAAGGGCTTTACCCAATTAACTGTTAGTTTATTGCCACGAAAGTCACAGCTAACAAAACAGTCTGTCCTGAAAGTTTTTCCAGTACTAATGGATATTTTAAAAAAATAACATGTTAAATTGTATGCCCCCTGCCACCCAGTATTGGAATTCTGGAAGAGGCAGTTAGTGTTTGTCACGGCTCTCAGCTGTCTTTGATTATTTAAATAGCTGGTGCTGTTGCTTTTTTCCTTTTTTTTTCTTTTTCTTTCTTTTTTTCTGTGAGGCAGCAGCTCCCAAGTTTGGCTGAGTTTGGGCTTTCCTGGGGCTAAAATCTGGGAGTGGCTGGCTGCTTTTAGCACCCTGGAGTGCCAGGGATGACAGAGCAGAGCCAGTAAACATGAGCTACAGCTTCTGAGAGAAGTATCTCCAAAAGCTGCTGATCTCAGTGTTGTATGATCAACAAAACCAGTGGAGCTCCTTCCCTTGGGTTTTTAACAGCAAGGAAAGAAAGCTGTAGGGTGTTCCCATGCTTACCCCACCCAGCTGAATTTTTATGGAACTGACTTACTAACAGCTACTTGAGTGAAGGGAGATAATGATACTTACGGGTTATTTTTTTCTGCAGAAGGAACAGCTACATTAAAGAGAATAAGAGATGTGTTCTCTTCTGTTAGTAGTTCTTTAGAAATTACAGTTAAGAAGATGCTAAAAGACTAGTTAGTGAGATTCTGTGGAAATCTTACTGCTCTGTAGATTAATGGATGCTTTGGAAGTACAAATACAGTTGCTCCTTCTCCACATGCTTTTAGCTTCGTATTAGATTTGAAGTAAAAAGCTGTGGCTGTTCGAAAGTTTAACTTTTTTTTCTGAAAGGGAAAACTTCCGCAGTGGATAGGTGAGAGTTTGAGCTAATGCTTGACTGAACTATTGCAGACTAATGAGAACTAACTGCTTGACTCCAGATGCTGAATGCTTTTAACTCCCGTTAGTTTCAGCTTTTGAGGGATTGTGGGGGGAAAAAGCACAACCCTGGGCCATAATATAAAACAAAAATGTTCGCATTCATTTCTGTAGGTGCACTAGGGCAGAGGAGAAAATCTGGATGAATGGAATGAAAATAAACAGACATGTAGAAAAAGTAAATGGTCTTTGAAAAGAGCAAAAAGGATCCCTTTGCTCTGTGGCTTCATGTGTATGGGGAAAATGGGTCTGTTCCAGTGTAATCTGGATACTTGAGCTGAACTCTCTGCCTTAGAAGTATTTTTATCATGAATCCTTTCCCTGTTAACAGATGACTGGCAAAGGCTTTCAGCTGGTACAGACTAAAGAAGTCTCAATGAAGGCAGAGGATGCTCACAGAGTTTTCCAGCAGTGTGCACCAGAATTCATTCCACTGCTTGAAAAAGGTGTGTTTGTTTTTTTCTTTCTCTTCTTCATATAGAAATCTAGCTGTCACTGGAGAGTTCTGGAGAAGAGAGGAATGAAGAAGAAATTTGTGTTTCAAGGACATAGTGTAAAGCCAGTTGAGATGAGTTTTGGAAGCGTCAGTCAGGCCCTAAACCAGCCAAAGCTCCTGAAGGCATCAGAAATGAGCTATTCCACATGTATTTTGTGGCTCTGCCCCCCCTCTAGTGGTCCAACCGCATAGTCAGAAGCAGTGGCACATACAGAGCTTTCTGGGGTGGTCAAAAGAAGCACATACTTTTAAACCCTTTCTAATTTAACACCATCACTGTTCAACCACTTAGATGTTCAGTGTTTCTGTATACATATTTAAGCAAATCAATATAGATGTGTATAAAGCAGGCAAGTGTTAAATTCCTGTTTATAACTGGTGTACTGTCAGAGTATTTCAAAAGCCTTTTTATTGATCTGACTGTAATTGGTTTTTTTGTCTCTTCCTGCAGAAGGACTGACATCTTGCCATCTGTTATATGCTAAAGCTCAATACACGCTCCCAAACTTAGTAGCAACATGCAGGTTTTTTCATAGCAACATAAGAGGTCTATGCTGCTCATTGCAAGAATGGGACAAAAGTTATTGTACTTATCATATGGCAGTCTAGTTTAAGGGCTATATTGCACCCGTGTGGGGAGAAATAACATGTTCAGAATGAAACCAGAGAAAGGGGATCTGCAAATAGTGGGTGAGAACAAGTCTAAAAATCAGGCAGTTTGCTATCTTGGGACTGAGGCAAAAATGCCTGAATGACTCAGTCCTACTCCAGATGTCTGTGAAATGGCTCACTATTTGAGCAGTATAGTCTGACTCACTTCCATGATGCCCTGCGCTCCTTTCGCGTTTTTGTGCCATTGCTGCCTTTTGAGAAGCAAAATTGGAATCTTGCCAGAGTCTTTGCAAAACTGAGCATGGAACTGCAGATATTTTCTTCTCAGATAACACTGTACGTTGAAGCTGTGGTTAGGGGTTTTTAGTTCTTTATCCTGCATTATGGCTGCTCAAGCAAAAACCATAGAATGCTTCTTGCAAGATTCACAATTCCCTCTAGGTTGAGAAATCTACTTTTTCAACGCCAAGCTTAAAAATAGTATTGATTCTAGATGAAACTACATTCTAGGTCCAGTGGTTGCTTTGGAGTTCAATGGAGATGGTGCTGTGGAAGGATGTCGAAGCACTGTAAATGATGTCTTTAGTGGGACCAAGGTAAGCTGGTATATTGCTTTATTGGCAGAAAATATTAACAGAACATCTAGGATACTGCGTGGTCAAGCTGTAGCATTGACGTACTGAACAATCTTTTTAGGTTTCTGAATAGTAAAATTTGAAATTTTTTTGGTTGTTGTGGTTTTTTTTATACTCAAAACTCAAGTTGCTTATCAGAGACAAGAAAAACTGCCCTAGGAAAGAGAGTACTAAATCCCCATATCTATTAAAGAATAGAAGATTTTTCCCTTAAAACTGTTACTTCACATAGTAATAAAACCAACTTCTATAAATACAGTAGGGAAAGCTCTGCTCCCTGTCTTATACTGAAGTCTACTTTATGATGTCCTAGTCTATTAAATCCTGACAAAGATAATATGATGGGATTTCAACTTTTGTCAAGGTTTACATTTGCTGTGTAGGATATTGCAGAATGCCTTCCTTCAAAGGCATTTTTCTTTTTCCTTCTGTGAGCTTGTTTTGCTGTAGCCTCCTTACACCACACCTCCTCTTTGTTTTCTGTCCTCGTTTCTCTGAATAGCAATAGTTTTGAGAAAGTTTCTGGAAACAATTAGAGCACTCCTGATAACGAGAAAGTGACAAACCCTTTGCTTCCAAGCAGCTGTTCAAAGAAGACTGGAATGTCTGTGAGGCAATAGTGTCCATACAGCTCCTTGCTGTCTTTCAGTTCCTTTCGAAAAGTTACTCTGAACTAGAGTGCCCAGTTTCTGGAAAACAGCCGTCTTGTAATAAGTCATCTCAAAGGCAGCTAATGTTTGCTTTTTTGTGTTTGCTATTGCACCAACAAAAACCTGATGTGTAGCGGGTCTTAATTTGGCTCTCTGAGTCTGGAGAAAACTAGAACTACAGTCTGGGCAGTGTTGTGATATTACTGATTCTTTCTTGTGACCCAAAAGTTATCACTGCAAACTTTACCATAAAAATGGCCGCTCTACAGGACCTTACAGTGGCTTTTTTTAGTGCAGTTAGCATCGTCAAAGCTGATACTGCTTCTAGATCTTTTTCTCTATTCAAAGACTGAAGTGATATTAATAATTAGAATAAATAAAATTTTATATTTTTCTCACTAAAATGACTGGTGTCTGTTGTTATAATACTATGAATGCCCTGATTTGAGATGCATCCAGAAGTGTCAAACTTAGCGCTTCATGCTGTGAAGTAAGGATTGTTCTTGAAGGTGATCTGTAGTGTTTGAGTTCAGTTCCAAATGTGAAATTACTCTTACTGCATCTGGATTTAAAACTTCTGTTTACAGCCTGATTCCATATTAAAATCTACCTCACTTATTAAATACTTGCTACACTGAATTAAGCAGCAGAACTTTGGACTTCCTGAGAAGTATATATCTTTATTTAGATAAAATGTAACTCCAAAACTTCTGATAAACACTGGGTTTGTGCATAGATCCCTAGATAACTGAATAACAAGAGTATACATTTTTTAGAAAATGTATTTCTTTCTGGGGACATAATTTAGAAGTAATTTAGGTAGTAACAAACTTCAGACTTACTACTACCAAAAGGTTCAGGAATACTCCATAAAATGGTTTCCCCTCATTGTTGGCTGCCCTTATCGTGTTTGAGAGTTGTTACAGTGCTCAGAAAGAATTATAGGTATTCTTGATCAAGAAACAATGACAAAAGCTCTTAGGAAGGCCTGTATCCTGTAAGACTTTGAGGATATTAATCTGCTTTTAAACAGGTGGCTACATTTGCATTTGAAAACCACAGTTAAAAATTATTAAATTAAGCCATTGAAAATCTGGTGAAATTAAGGTTATTTCTGAAATAAATCTGATTAACAACTCTAGATACTTTAGTAAGGGTAGAAAAGTTCTTTAGCAATAGCACCACCAGAGTTTTTTTTGAGCTGTTTGGCAGAAACAATGTGTTATAAGGAGACATCTATGCTATGCACTTAAGCAGAATTCCTGTTTGTGTGGAGTAGGTACACTCTTTACCTCTGACATTCTTTCTGGTGTGACCTTCTGCACTTTTTTTGGCATGCTTTCTAGTATTGTTCCTCTGTCTCATCACTTATTCATAAAATACTGTGCAAAATGTAAATTGTTGTATTTACAGTTTAGATGGGAAAGATGCTAAAAGAAGGTATTCAGCTATTGTGACTGTGGTACCAATTGCTGTTGCGCCAAACAACTGCCAAATAATTAGTAGATGTTCTCAAGTGCCTTCAAACAGAAGTCTACCATGCATCTAAGCAGCAGTCTAGGAAACTACTTGCTTTGTGATAATATAATCTTTGGGTTTTTTTTAAATTGGAAATTTACTGGACAACAGGATATTAATGTTTAACCTAGTTCAAGTAAACCAATTAAAGAAACTGTCATAGGTTACATTCACATGGAATTCTGAGCTGAATCAGAAAAGTGGTGACTGTAGGAGCACGGTCATCTGGAATAACCCATTCCTACAGTCCCAGTGCACTTCAGAATAGCTCTGTTGGCTGTGGCAACATTGATGTGCTGAGACAGTGATGATTTCCGCTTAAGGTGTAGAAAATACAAGATAAGGTTTAAGGTTATTTATACTTAAATTCAAGTTTAAGTTTTTGATTGAGGCTATCACTTGCATGAGATTGATGAGCAGCCACAACACTGTCTGTTACACTGAACTATTTGGGCATTGCCTAAGGCATTTGTAGTTCATTTGCTGAGAGCTTTCAGAGGACTATCCTAGAGCTTGGACTTTCATGTGTGTTGATCGATTTTGCAAAATGCAAATGTAATTGAAGTTACTTTAAAAAATAATCATCTGATGAAGAAGCAACTAGGTTTTCTGAGGGGAATATAGTGCAAGGGGGTCTTTACTACAAACTCTGCCTTTCTGTTAAAGGAAAACTTAATGATAGTATAAGGTTTTATGTGTCTTTGTTTTCACCTCTCTTGGGCAGAGTTTGACTTTACTAAGCAAAATACATCTAAATAGATGCTAACGGAAGCTGTGACCCCTGAATAATCAAGCACAAAACTTTTAATTCCCATCAGTGGGTTACTGCAGCTAGCATGTCTCCTAGGAACAGGTGATGGTAACAAAGGGTGTATCAGGTCTGAGAGAAGTCTAGGACTATTCTGTCACACAGTGGAAACCAACAGAGTTGTGCCTCTCATGAAATGTAAAAATAAAAATAACAGTTACTGGCTCTGAATGAGCAAAGACTACTTGAACTTCTTTATTAGTGATGCATAATTATTTCCTTGTTTAATAAAACAGGTTTTTGTATCGGAGAGCAAGGCATCAGCGTCTCAAGATGTAGACAATTTCTACAACTTTGCTGACATGCAGATGGGAATGTGAAGTTGAACATGAAGGTGTTTATGTACGGTTTGTCTCAGCTCTTGGATGTCACTTGGCTTGAATATTGCAGTGGCATCTGAGTTTTGTTATTTGGATTTGTATTTCTCATATATCCCTTTTATAAAGCTGTTGTTGGTTTTAATACCGTATTACCTGAACAGGAGTAAATGGTATAGCTCCCCACGTGTGTTGTGTCTGAAACTTCTGTTTCAACTCCAGAAACAATGGAGGTTTTCTACTAACTTTTTAGAGTGATTTCTAAACGTTTATTGACACTTGAATATTTCTTGTTAACATCTGATGGTAATACATATTTGAAAAGTGCAATGCTGATCCAAATTTGATGCAGTAGTAATTGTTATCTTTAACTCAGACACATTGTTTAGAAAGTGCATTTATGTGAAACTCGCTGTTCAAGACTTTCCCACATGCAAATTTGTCTTTATTGGGGGCCAGGGAGGAAGCTGTAGTCGTTGACTTTTTCTGAACCTAGTCTGAAATGAATTCTCCTTACAGCATACTTTCAGAAACAGCGCGTGACTTATAAAATATACATTTGGCTTATTCTGTTGCAGCATCTTTTTTTGAATAAAGTTGTTTGCAGCAGCATTTATGCTGACAGTTGTCGTAACAGCAGTCTGGTAAGCAATCACTCACCAGGCTCTTCTGCACTGAGGTGGATTCTGAGCATGAGTGCTCTGCTGAAGGTGCTCCAAGGTCCACTCAGGGTCTCTGGCAATACCTCCGGTATTCCCACGTCATGTATGGGATATACGTGAGGTTCCCTTGGACTTGGAGCAATAAGTCTCTGGCACCGTTGTTGTTTGCTAGAACGGACGCAAAGCAACCAGGATTCAGAGGAGGGCTCTGATGTCGTTAAAAAAGCTTTTCCTTGCTAGAACCCAGGACAAGGGTTTTACACTCAGTAGTAGTACTGAAAATTTGGCTGTAAAGTACTACACACTGCTGTATGGTTTGTTTTGGATTAATTCTAAAAACAGACCGAAGATGTGCTACTAACATTTTGGGAGATGCATTTGAATAGTGATCAGTAAGGATGCTTATTGCTATATAGTGCATATTAGAATGCAAATCTATATGGATATTAAATACGTGATTGATTTGGTTTTGCATATTACATCCTTACTGATTTTTCTACATGAACTTAAAGCTTATGTCCAGGTTTACAAGCCCTCTGTAACACTTGAACAGATGGTGTGTACAGACGCACAAAACCAAATTTCTTAATTAAAATTGTGGCTTACCAGTTCATGTAGCCTTTACAATCCATTGAACGCACTGGGGCTGTGCTGAGGTGTTAAAGCAGTAATTTCCTCATTATGGTCATCTGTCAAAAGGGAAGATCTTGTGCATCTTAACTGAAAATGAGTCTCGACTCATCAGCTTCACAGCTCTGGAGCAACAAAAGTGGGTGGCTAAAAACACATCTCTGATTTTTTAGAATAAGCACAGAAAGAATCTGTTCTTCTGAAATTCATAATTCTGTCATGCCTGAGAGATGTTCTGAGCTGTCATTTTTTTGCTACTAGGCAAATGCTTGCCCTTAGATTCAACTATATATCAAGAATATGTCCTTAGGACCTCTTGTTAAAGTTATGCATAGAATAACTTTAAATAAGGAAGACTATCTTCTGAAGTCACTAAACCATTAGTGTACTGAAGGTAAGAAAAATGTCACTTTTGTGAAATATTTTTATTTGACAAAGTGAAACAAAATCAGTCTGCCACCAGAATCTGACTGGTTGTGGAAATGACCACTTACTTGCACTTAGCCAGCCAGGATTTTTTTTGTATGTGTGAGGAGTTGATGTGGAAACAGCTAAAAATCTTAATTCGATCTCCAAAGTACTAGTGCAACTCATCAATGAACATTTGCAGGAATTATTCTAGACACGTACTGCAAATGTATTTTTCTGGTATGAACAGTACATTAAAATTCTGTAATGTGCTTCAGAACTGTCGTTGTATAATTTATCTAAGCAGTGCATATATTGGACCATCTTGGTCCCTAAACCTTTACATGTATTCCAAACTTACATGCTGACATGTGATTATATGTATGTTTATAGTTTATTTTTGGTATCATCAACCTGCTCTGGAAACAAAGTGCTGAACTGATTTTTGTGACTACTTTTGTTGGAGGGCAGGATGATTAATTGAAAGTAATCTAGGCTTAAAAGAGTGGAAAAACTTTTCTATGTGCTAGGAAAGACCAGAGTGTTGCGCTTTTTTTTTTTTGTAAATTTTACATTGAAAGCCTGCTTACCAACATAAAGGGTTTTTAATAAAAAAAACCCAGCTAAACAATGAAGGAGTTTCTCAATCCAATTATTTATCTTTTGACTTCAATTTCTTGCTAATAGGTGTTAAGAACGATTCTAGCCTAAGCATCAGGTATTGTATGCGTTATAGAATGGTACATGCTTCATGCAGTCTTTGTATGTTTGTTGCATAGCTTTTTCTGTCATTTGTATTGCACTGTGAATGTGATTCATAATAAACATCAAAAATATAAACTTTGGATTCTGGAAGACTTTTTAAAATTATAAAATATTGCTAAACATAATTACATTATATTAAGTATAAAAACTGGATTCTGTGTACAAGCAGGGACTTTAAATAGATACTCACAGCTAATTGAAAATAAGCATTAACTCTGCAGTCATCCATCCTCCAAAAAAGGTGAATTTTTGGCAGCAGGGATTTTTCCCTGAAGTCACTGAGGATGTGATTAACTTGACACTGCAGTCTTCCTTGTAAAATATGGAAGAAGGTATTCATATATCAAGCTGTAGAGATACAGGTATAGAGATTCCTGGATAGAAACTGTTAAAACATTTCTCCCTGATCTGTGTGTGCCTGTGGTTGTCTCTTTTTGTTTTGTTTTTTTTTAACTTGTAAAGGGTTTTGTGCTTTGTAATTGTGCTTACCTCTTTGGGTTCTAGATGCATGCTAGTGACATGCTCACAGCAAAGGCATATTGTGGTGGTTATACTAGTAGAATTGTTCATTTAGAAAGCAATTCCTTTGTATATTCCGTTTGACATCCGAAAACAGGTAAACATTTAATAAATTTCCAAACTCAGCTTTAAACTGGTCAGAAATTAGAATCTTCCAACTAGAGATGGTTTAGGGTAACTTTCATGAAGCATAAAGGTTTGCTAAGAACATGAATTACCGTATCAATATAAATTTCTGTTCAATGTATTGAGTTAAATTGTGAAGCTTTAAAGAATGAAAGCTTTTGGTTTTACACTTAGCTATTATTGTACAATTTTACAGTTTAAAGAAAAGTATTGTACCCCAATTAGATCTGAGTTGCCTAGTAGTCTTTTTTACGTGGTATCTAAGTCATAGCAAAGCTGTCCTTAAGTATTTTCACAATTTTTACCAATCACATCCTCCAGTGCTAACATGCAGAAGCTTTGTATCTGTGCCCTAGTTGCTAGGAAGTCACCCACTTTCTTTTGTCATATCTAAATAGTCATGCATAAAATGCATGGATTTAAAAGTAATCCACATACCAGGTTGCACTTACATAACTGGGACAGATTTTTTTTTTCGGTTCCAAAAAGCAGCCTGAAACTTTTTATTACAAAATACGTGCTTCAGTCATTCTGACTAATAGGGTTTTACTGACTTAAGCATGAGCAAGAACTCTGCAGCTGAGTATCTTCTTCTCTTAAATGCTGGGTTTTAAGTGTTTAGTCTTTATTCTTACAGCATTCAGCTTTCAGGGTGTATTCAAATTAGTTTTGCTGATAATATCTTCTAGAAGGTGTTGATTCCCCAGGCTTTTTTCCTAAAGATTTAATAAAAGCTGCTGTGAAATGAATCTTTTAAGACCCAGTAGCAGCCCAGGTTCCAGCCTGAGCAGTTCCTAAATGCTAAGATTTTTGCTTATTAAGTTCCTTGGTGACTCCTTTGGAGTCAATGGCACTCTTTTGTGCCATTTCTTTTTTTTTTTTTTTCTTTTAATTAATGACTAAGCCTTCTGAATCCATAAGGATGACATAGGTCTTTGGAGGTCCACAGGAACAGCTCTTCCAAGGCATGTTTAAACCTGATCTAAATCATCTAAATTCTAGTCCAACAGCATTAAAAGCTATGAATAAGCACCGATTGTAAGTATTGTCTCTTGCATGCATGGATTTGCGTGAGATGGTACAGGTGGCCTGTAGTACTGCATTCTTGCTGCAGTATACATTGGAAGGTAGCTCTGTGGCAGTCCATCCCGCTCCCTGGACATTGTAGAGCTTGCAGTATGAGCTATAGCAATTTGCTGAGGATAACAATTGCTGAAAAATAATAACTTGCTGTATTGCCAGCCTGGAAGCTTTTCTTAAAGCTATGTAGTCAGAGTTCTGTTTCTCAACACAACCATCTATGTATGGGAAAAACTTACAAGTATTGAATCTGGGAAAAGCAGGATGTACAGGAGGCTTCACTGAATGGTTGGGAGTCATGGTGTGTTACCAGGCCAGACACTAATATCTTGGTGTCCAGTTTGATAGAAGAGTGCTTTTTACTGCTTTCATTTCTTCAGAATGCCTGGTTGCCATAAGACTGTTGCTGGTAATGTTTGTGGTCATGCAGTCTTCCTGATGCATGTGCAGTCATCACTGGTTCTGAGTAAGAGAGAAGAAAAGGAGGGGGAAGTGAGAGAAGCTTGTAAAAAAAGCTCTGAAGTTTTCAGAGTACACAGAGAAAAATGTGCAACTGCTCATTGCTTTATTTTTTTTTATGCATCTAGTGACAACCCCAGCTATTTACAGCTTCATGGCTAGAGTATCTGAGTACCTTCTCAGAATGTGTTAAGCAATGTGACCAGCATCTGTCAAGTACGAGTCATCCTCTTTCCAGTTGCACAAGGCTTTAAAATTGCCAGTGGTGGTGTCAAGGGTCTAAGAGATCTTCCAAATACATGTGGATTTCCCTCACATTCTTCTGTTAAAACTGCTATAGAAAGTTTGTCCTTAAAAGCATCAGGTAAAGTTGGTAGAGAGGAAATTATGGGGATGTGAAGAGGCTCTTGAAAAGTGTTTACATGAGTGTTTGCCTGATGTTCCCAAACTGCAAAGGCTAAAAGCAATGTGCTGTTACAGATTCTACCCAAATGATGAGGCTAAATTTAAGGCTAGGCCCCTCTGCAGTACTGGGAGCTCAAAGGACTCTGGGTCACAGCGGTATGTATCTCGCTGCTTTTCCAACTTCATTTTATCACAAGTATTGTGGTGATGAAGTCCCAGTTCATAGTGTCATGTGAGAATCTCCACTTTCAGTTTTAGGTATGTTTGTCCTTGTCATAGTGAGGAAAACTTGAAGTTTTTTTGCTGTTTGAGCCATTAAACTTCTGTGTCTCAAAAAAAACCCCCTGAAACAAACTTTTGGGGGGGTGGGGAAGGGTGGAGTGACTGTTGACTTGTGATTTCTGAAGGGAGCAGCAGCCTTACTTCCCCCTGCTTACATGGATGCTGACTGCCGTAGGGAAGATTTCCCCCAAACTGCACATACAGCAACGTAGAGGCAGCTAACTTTCCAACTCTTTTAGGCAAGATACACAATTTGTTTCCTCACTAAAAGAAGCATAAGAGGTATTTTTTGATTCTTTTTTGCTAGGTACTTACTTGCAT
Organism: Phaethon lepturus; assembly: GCF_000687285.1. Classification (NCBI taxonomy): domain Eukaryota; kingdom Metazoa; phylum Chordata; class Aves; order Phaethontiformes; family Phaethontidae; genus Phaethon; species Phaethon lepturus. Next base: position 4,426 of record NW_010552454.1, on the reverse strand, counting down.
GCCTTTAAGGTACAGAGACATAATATTGATAGGTTGTGAAAGCTGCCGGCAGTCCTCTCCACTCTGTGTTACTGTCTTAGAAGGAGAAAGATAAATCGAAGATCTCCCCAAGCACAAAACTTTGAACTTGTCAGATCCTGGGAAGTGAAGCTGGCACATTTTGCTCTAAAGAGAGTAAATGCTTCATGATTGTGGAAGTACTTCTTTTTTTGTCTGAATGTGATCTCTTTATGAGGGGAGACCTTCCCCCCCTGTTTCTGAAGTCCCTCCATAAAAAACACTTCAGGGGCTTTTTTTTTTTTTTTAAAGGGTTCTGGAGATTAAATGGAAGGGCTGTGCTATGACCCGAGGGCATCTTTTGATAGCTGCCCCAACAGGTGCTAAAGGATTGGATTCAGCATTAAAGACAACCTTTTGAAGCTCTGAGTGCTCTTTGCTTTTAAAGGGTTCTGGAGATTAAATGGAAGGGCTGTGCTATGACCCGAGGGCATCTTTTGATAGCTGCCCCAACAGGTGCTAAAGGATTGGATTCAGCGTTAGAGTAAAGACAACCTTTTGAAGCTCTGAGTGTTCTTTGCTTCTGTTTCTAATAGTGAGTATCAGAAACCTTTTTAGTCATGAGAAGGTTTAAAGACAGCTAGCCATCCTTAGTTGAGATTCTGCTTTGCATTTTTTTCCACAGAAGAATGAAAGTTAGTCCACAGTGATAATTAACTCTCTGATTTGCAGGTGGGTGTTTGTGCTTTATGGTCACACTTCAATAATTTTGCTCACTTGTGACAAGAAAATAAGAGACTTAAGCTGATGTAGTTGAAGATGTCCCTGCTCGTTGCAGGGGGGTTGGACTAGATGACCTTTAAAGGTCCCTTCCAGCCCAAACCATTCTGTGATTCTAAGCTTTTCTGTCTCTCACCAGCAGCTGCCAATGCTCGCTCTGGTTTCAAGGACGTTGCATCAAGGTTTCATCAACAGTGTCTGATCTACCAAAGAAGTGATTTTTAGGCAGTGCCTACGCGTTTCAAAGAAAGGTGATATAGCAGGCTTTAGTATCTGTGTATTTCTTTTCTTATCAGAGTCAACTAGAATTGCTGCCCATGGAGACTTCTACATGCAGGCTGGGAATGCTGCAAAGATGTGGAAGTAAGGGGTATGAATTAACCTCCCAGGCCTTTCCAATTCTTATTTCCCCCCACTACTCCTCCATGATACTATGGCATGTTTGTTGTCTTTTACTTCTCTGGCATCTGATCAGGGAGAGCAGATTTTGGAGAAAAAAATACTTTTCTGTTGAAATTAACTGAAATACTTCTAGGTATTTCAATTAGAGATGCTTCTTTTGTGGCTCCAGTCCATGTCAAACTCTGCTGACCCTACTTCTCAGTGTACCTTTCTTAATACACTAATATACCATGGGCAGCTTTTATATGGCTGAATAATGACTCGGTTCAACTTAAGCATGGTATACATGTATATGTTATTTTATCCCGACCATATCTGTTATACTTCTAGTTTCCAGAGCAGTCCTCCCTTGGGAAGACTTAATGTTTTTGCTACATTTTATCAACAGGTTAACATCTGGCTTTGTAAATTCCTCATGTTCTCTAGGTGCATAAAAGCATCTGTAGTTCATCCTTTCCTGAGAAAATGGGGAAACTGTGTTGCATATGTCTTTAGAAAGAACAACAGTGTACAATCTGCTTCCTATTTATTCATCTTGCTCCGTGTTCCTATAGAAATGCATAGCGAATGTAAATGCAATTCTGTGTAGATCCTTATGAAACAGTAAATAGTCTGCTAGAAGTTACACAGGATGAGATAATGAAAAAAATTATTTGCACATAAAAGCATTTATTGAAATTAGTAGCCCCATCAACTTTCTGCCACAGGTTTTCCCGTGGCAGCTGTCTTTTGGCCCTGGGCCCACCGTGTACAGCCGTGGATTTACTGTAGAGCTAGAGGTTTGGATGTCATCTCCTCCTGACATGTGTGAGCCAGTGCAGGGGGTTGTGTGATCCCAGGCATGGGAAATGAAGATAGCTGTGCAACACCTTTGCTGGCTTGGGCTGCGTCTGCTCCTGATGAAGTCATTCATATATAACCTGGCAGGAAATGTCTCATAAGAATGTTTTCTTACGGGAATATACGTCCTTCGTTGCCCTTCAGAATGATGGATGCTTTAAACACTATATCTATACACACACACTACTAAGCAGGTTTCGTGGGCTCACAAAAAATAGGAATTGTTTTAAAAAGCCAAATGAAGATATTGGTACTTGAAAATGGTTTCTGTTTAATTTAACTCAATTGGACTTTAAATTCCTTTTATGACTAGAAAACAGGTCTTTTTCTACAGCATATGGACTTGGCTTTATCACTCAGAATTATCTTCATTTTGGACTTCAAATCTTTTTTCTAAAAATCAGTATTGCCTGCCCTGCTGCCTGGACCACCTGGTTTGATATAGAGAATTCCACAAGTGGTGGTGGGAGCATTCTTGGCATTTTACTTGACATTGTGGTTTTCTGAAGCTGCTCAGAGTGTTTTCCTGGCAAGTATATATTAATGAACAGAAGGCAAATGAGGTGATCGCTGGTGCGTGACAGAAGTCATATGTGTCAGCGTCGCTGTTTGGTTGCGGTCTAACTGCATTTGTAGAAAGCTACACTTCATGTTACATGCAGAAATATTAACCAACTATTTAAAAAAAAAAAAAATGTATTTTTTATGCAGCAGGTAGTAGATCTGTGGAAGTCCATGCCAGCAGTGATTTACAGCCTACATGGATTCAGTGAAAGCTGACTTGGACCAGTGTTGGAGAAGTGATCTGTCGAGGGTTACTAAATAGATGCACCACATCCTGCTTGGGAAATCTGAGAAAGAAGTAGTTGGAGGCTTGCAGAGTACTTGGGGGAAGTATCTTACTGTGCATGGCCACTTGGGCCAGGAAGAAGTCGATATAGAGGGGCTGTGATTTGGTAGAGCAGGCAGGAGGTTGTTGAGCTAGATGGACCATTTAGCCCGAAACAGGGCCTCCTTTCTTACGACACGTTTCACCTCATCTTTCAGCTGCTGTATGGAAACACTGTAGAAGTCCAGCTCAGGCATGCCAGACTATCCCTGCTGTGCTTGATGTTCATCTCTTCATTCCTTTTCCTTTGTACTCCTCATTATTATATTCTTGCTGTTTTTTCTCAGTGCCTGGCCTAGAGAGAAGGGCCGTATCCCAGATTTGAGACCTCAGGTCCAATTTCCTTCTCTGAGGAGTTTCCGTAGCCTTTCCGTGCCTCAGTTTCTGTGTGCACACAGAAAGGGGCTGCAGCAGCTGGAGAGTGTTCTCCGGCTGAATCTCTTTGCAGTGGTCCTTCTGGTAAGTGATTCAAAGAAATTCAAACTTAAGAAATTTAAACTCAGTAACATCAAAGTGTTATTAAGCAGGCATCTTTATTGCAGCACTGGACGTGTGGGGGATATCTCCTCCTAACATGCGTGCGCTGAAACAAAAGTTCATCCTTTATATACCTTAGAGACATGAATATTCACTTTTCCAAGAAATCACTGCCTCCTTGCTTATCTATTACATTTACACATTTGGCATTGCAAAACTACACTACGCGTGTGTGGGGGTCTCGAGTGGTTGTCGGTGGTCGTTTGGGGAGGCAGCCCCCTACTCCTTTTTCCCCTTTATGGTCACGGATCTCGAGGATAATTTCTTTTCCTTGGATGTTTGCCCCTTCTGTTGCCCAGCCAAGCGGTTCCTTCTTATCTTCCTTGTTAGAGCATTCCTCCCTGCCAGCCTGTCCCTACGCTCAAGGTTAAGATATCTTCTCTGTTCTCTTTAATCTCTCAGTCCTTGCTCTTAACTCTTCGTTGTTTTAATTTTCATGAGGCCTGCTTTAGTCGTGGTAAACCGTTTACACATAGTTACAATGTTAGCATTGAGGCAAATACAGCCTAAGGACTATGAGAGTAGGCCGTTAAACATAATCACACAGTTATTAGGCTAAAGAATTCTATATTAAAGTCAAACTAATCATGTAATCAATAACCTTTCATACATTAAGAAATTTGCAAAACTTAAAGTTGATTAGTGACACGTGTTGAAACCTTATAATTGTTTTAGATCCTTGTTTCATAAGGAAGGCAAAAAGGGTTTGCGGTGTGTTTGATGCAAGCACTGCTTGGTAGTAGCAGTATGGGAAATGCATGTGGGCGTAGGGCCTAATAGCAGAGGACATTTGCCAAATTTTTGCCGCTGATTCCTTTATTTAACTGATGCTGCCTCCTGTGTTATCAAATGTTATTTCGACGGGGAACTCCATCACGGGCCAAACTATCAACACCGCTAGCTGGCTAAAAGCTGCCCTAAGCCGGACTTCACGCTCGTCGTTTTACAAGTCCTGCCGCTTGTGTGGAGTGTTCCCAGCCT
>NW_010552453.1:0-1630 GCF_000687285.1 Phaethon lepturus | reverse complement strand
TTGGCCGTGGTCCAGTCAGCCATTTTCTGCTTTAAGACACAGACAAACCACATCAGACTCAAAGCTGTCATGGCCCTGGCAGACATCGAGCCTCTCCATGTCTCAAGGCTTCTGTTCTTCCACTTGCACACTTTTGTCACGGCATCTGAATTTTCATACAGGAAATAAGATATGAGACTGTCGTGGGTGCCAAGGGACATGTCCACTGATCAGAAGGGATGAGATTTCCATGTAAAAAAGTCCTCTGCCCACAGAATGGCAGACAACTCCTGAGCACAAATTCTCTGGGGGGACCAATGAAGCAGCTAAGAGCTCTGCGCCTGTCTACAGGTCTCTTGGGAAGTGCGCCCAGTACCCTAATCCTTGCTGGTCTTCAGATGCTTCTGCATGCTCTATTTCAGAACAAAAGGATAGGGTACGTCCTCATACACAGGAGCCCATGGTGTCTAGCTGAGGATGGCTGGACCTTCTTCCTATGAAAGACACTTCAAAGAGCCCCAAGAGAGTCAGAGAAGCTGACGTCACCTGCCTGCTCTGGAACCATCCAGTGATCCCTTTAGATCAGGTTGCTCAAAGTCACCTTCAGTCCACTCTTGAACACCTCCCAGCATGGAGTTTGCACAGCCTCCCTACGAAACATGTTCCATTTCACATTCTTACTTCTAGCTTATTGTTTAATCAGAACTCCCCAGGTCCTGTCTCCTGGGCACTTCCAGAGATGAGGACCGTCTTGTCTGTCTCCACTGTAAAAGTAGTTGTGGAAAGCAAGAAGTTGTCTCCTGAGACTTCTCTTTGCCAAGATGGGCAGGCCCAGATCTCCCAGCTCAGTCTCCTCTCGCATGTTGTGCTTGTCAGGCCCCTAAGTAGCATGGTGACATTTGCTGGTCTTGCTTCAGTATGTTTGTCAGCCTCCTTATTGACATAACTCTGTTGGTCTTGCTCAGTATGTTGACCTTCTTCTTGGACAGGGGATCCCCAACCTGGGTGCAGTACTCCAGATGTGGTCTCACAAGGGTCAGAGGGGCAGGGTCACTTTCCTGGACCCGCTGGCAATGCTTTGGCTAATCCAGCTGAGGGTGCAGTTGGCCACCTTCGCTGCAAGGGCACACTGTGCTGCCTCATGTTCAGCCTGGCCGTCTCCTAAAACCACACAACCTCTTCTGCGCATCTGCTTCCTCGGCAGCCTGTCCCCAGCCTGCAGGACTGCAAGTCGGCCCCTTTCTTCATTCTACTCTGTGAGCCTGGTAGTCCAGCCAACTTTCCAGCCACATTATCAGCCTCTTAATGAACACACCCATCATCAGGAAGAATTTAAACCTCCAGATACACACCTGCCCTGCCCCTCCCTTCTCCACAATGCCCGTTACCTCACGAGAAAGCAATGAGGGTGGTGTTTGGCTCCACTAAGAGCCTCAGCTCAGAAGTGGCTCCATGGAGAGGGGAATCAGCCCCGGCTGAGCTTTCCCAGCAGCACTTCCCAGCAACGATGTGGCTAAGGTCACTAAGGGAAGGGAGGAAGCCCTTGGCTGCGCTGCCTGTAAGCTGGACCTGAGCACAGGCTGACAGATATTCAGGAGGGGAGATGGGCTGAGAAAATTTACCCACTGTGCACATCCAATGTCCCTTCCCT
>NW_010552452.1:2699-5494 GCF_000687285.1 Phaethon lepturus | reverse complement strand
AAGGTCGAGCCATGCAAGGTGATCCCAACAGCAAATGAATTCCTTGTTTGTCTCTGCTTGCATGCGTGGCTTTTGCTTTCCCTATTAAACTGTCTCTATCTCAACCCATGAGTTTTCTTACTTTTACCCCTCTGATTCTCCCTCCTTGTCTGATTGTGGAGGAGTGAGAAAGCAGCTGTGTGGTGCTTAGCTGCTGGCTGGCATTAAACCATGACATAAGGACAGGGAGAGATCATTCAGTTATTACCGTTACAGGCAAAACAGACTCAACTTGGGGAAATTATTTTAATTTATTACCAATCAAATCACAGTAAGGTAATGAGAAATAAAACCAAATCTTAAAACACCTTCACCCCACCCCTCCCTTCCTCCTGGGCTCAATCTCACTCTGATTTTCTTTACCCCCTTGCCTCTTACAGTGCAGGGGAGTGGGGAATGGGGGTTCTGTTCAGTTCATCACACATTGTTTCTGCAACTTCTTCCTACTCAGGGGAGGACGCATCACATTCTTCCCCTGCTCTGGTGTAGGGTCCCTCCCACGCGAGCCAGTCCTCCACAAACTTTTCCAATGTGAGTCCTCCCATGGGCTGCAGTTCTTCACAAACTGCTCCAGCCTGTGTTCCTTCCAGTCCTTCAGGAAATTACTGCTCCAGTGTGGGTCCCCTGCAGGGTCCACAAACCCTACCAGCAAACCTGCTGTAGTGTGGGCTTCTCTCTCCACTGGGCCACAGGTCCTGCCAGGAGCCTGCTCCAGCATGGGCTTCGCACAGGGTCACAGCCTCCTTTGGGGGCATCCACCTGCTCCAGCGTGGTGTCCTCCATGGGCTGCAGGTGATGTCTGCTCTCCTGCAGCAGCAATCAGAAATGCTAAGCAAAAGGTAAAGGTGGATGCTAAAAAGTTGACCTGTGGCCATGTTGAAGCAACGTACCAGTTTGGTGAAATAGTGCATGTTGGACACTTCAGATATGCATTAACCACATAAGAGGAAAGAGCTACAGATGTTAAGAGGTTAATTACTAGGTGTGACACAAAACCACAAAGATGTTGTCAAATTAGCCTACCTGACAATGCCTCTTGAGCAACAAAAACACTGATATGAATTGTGTAAAATAATTAAGTTTATAATCAGTCATGGCAAATAATACAATAATTATTATAATTATTACATTTAACCCAATGGTATTAATTAGATACTTTTTAAAATTCAGCTTTATCACACGTTATCATATCAAGAGTCACAGTTTTATGAATAAAAATGTTAGTCAGTTAAAATGTTAAGTTCCACTTCAGTACTTTGTCCAAGCCAGAAGTATGACAACATGTGTCTTATTTCATGAAAGGGACTCAGAAGCTTACCCAGATCAACTAAGAAACTTTGGCAGAATCAGTGTATTTCATTTCAAAGACATGATTCTGTACACTATGGCATAACTGACTCTGCAGATATCTAAAGCACCTTCCCATGAAGTTCTTTTATATGTCTACAGTCATGCCGAGAACTACTTCACATTTCTTGGGGATGATTAGCCAGAACTCATCCAGTGCCCTGCTTAAATCCCCATGGTTTCATGGTGGACGTTCTCAGAGTGCATCTAGTAAAAGATCATAGACTTGAGCTCCAACTGCTCATTCATTATTTGCACCCTAAGGAAGAACTGCTACCCTTCTTCCATATATTGGTGTAGTGGCTAGAGGATTTGTCCAGGGAATGGGAGATTTGTACTCTTTGTCTGCCAGGAGGATTTAAAAGCATAGCTTCTCAGAACAGAACAATATTTAATAACATTTGCTTGATGTTTTGAAAGAAAAATATATGCTCCTGCCCACAGGGCAGGATAGGCAGAGCTTCCAAGGAGAAGGTATGATTTCTTGTAGTACTGAGTGAAAGCTTTCTTCGCCTGTCAGTTACTTTCTGTGCAATCACTTCTGTCAAGAGCCGTTCTTTATTTGCTAGATTCCAACTTTTGGATTTTGGATGTTGTTCAAGGAGTTTTACTCTCCACACAAAGGATTCCTCAGATTCCTCAGTGCCTAACAGAACTTAGCAGATATAAAGCTGTGACTGGCTCAGGTGACTTGAATCCATTATTAGAACTGGCCTGCAGCAATTAGTAAAGGGGGAATTTTCTTAGCAGAGATGTCAGATTGTTACGTACATAAGGCAGATCCTAATGATTACAAGCAGCTAAGATGATCTGTGCATGCTAGCCCCCTGTTGATTCTAGCCCCAGCTTCCTCCAGTTGTTTTCACATGTATGCTGGAAATTACAGAACAAAGCTCTGCTCTTACACTGTAGCTATAGGAGTTAGCTGACCTTTTCCATTCATGGGTGGCAGACATCCAGCTGTCCATCTCAGATGTGTAGTTTGCTTTATGTGACATCAGGAAAGGCATGCCAAAAGAATCTAATCTCAGACGATGTCTTTACTAACTGTTGTCTCAACAAAAGCTTAGCAATGACTAGAGATTTATAACTGGACTGCGTTGCTGACTTCATCAGAAAAAATGCATGTACCTCTTCAAGCTTGTAATCTATGTGCAATAAAACCAAGTCACTAGGAATTACTTTTCTGTGTGGCAGACTTTCAGAATATCATGACCATGGAAGCCTATTTGATTAAAAGATTCAGAGTGCCTTAGATGTTAATGAAAAATAAAACATATCAAGAGATATGCTATCCCTTTTGAGAATCCAACAGCAAAATGGATATGTGGTGAAAAGTCAGAGGTTTCTTTGCCTAAATTGTAATTCCCCTGATATATGCTTGGACTTTTACTTGTAGGTCCTTAACT
>NW_010552452.1:0-2668 GCF_000687285.1 Phaethon lepturus | reverse complement strand
CTGCTGAGATGCAGCATGTACTATTTCAGTATTGGGTTAATGGAATTATGGGTCTTTTGAAACACAGATAGTGTTTGCTGTTATCTGCCTGAAATATACTGTGCAGACAGACAGACAATAAATAAAAAACATTTTGACATATCTATATGGTATTTTTTTATATTTATAACTATTTCATCACTTTGTTGAAAATAACTCTGGAACACACTTCTCAAAGTTCTGTTTCTTGTCAGACAGTAAAGTCACCTAATTGTCTGTAATTTAAGATATTTTACCACATAGATTTCCCCTTCATTAAGGTTCAGTTCGGTTAGGCTCCACTTAAACATTTCTGACTAATTGGACAGGATGTCCTAATAGTCAAATTTCTGCAGAACTTAAAGTATAATTTAGGTCTGTAAAAAGGCTGCTTTATCTCAATTTGTGATTCATTAAACCAGGAATTTTGAAGTCTTGCTTAATATCCCCTTTCAATCTTTGCATCAGATACCACAAAATTAATCAAAGAGGATGTTTTTTCATATTGTTAATAAGGCTGTATAGAAAGATTCAGCTGGTGCAACTGTATGCTAAGGCAGTATGATCCATTCTAGATTTCCACAACAGAAGAGATGATGAGAGACAACAATTACACTAGTTTATGTGAACGTTTCAGTGTATGGAGTGAGTCTTTATAGTCACCGGAGCTTCAGCAGTAGTTGAGTAAAGATGATTCTCTTTATTGCCTCTTCTGTGTCTGCAAGTCTTGCATTTTGTACACCCACTGCACTGCCAAGATTCTGACATAGAGATACCTCGGACTTTTTATGCTGAAGTTGAAAGCAATGGAGAACTGCTGGAAATCTGTGAAAGAAAATGCAACACAGCTGAAAAGCATTGCTAGGTCATGTTGCAGTAGTGTGATCCCACATGTGGGTGGAGGCAAGAGAAAGAAGCTGTTAAACTTACTATCATACTTTTGGCTGAACAAATAAAATTAGCCAGTGTACTCAAAGCAAGGTAGTCAACACTGTGAAAGCTGATGAAACATTTGTCTCAAATGAGGCATTCCAGAATGAGATCACCATTGTTTGTGGAGGAACTTACAAAAAGGTTTGAAGTCATTTACCCTAGACTTTCAAAAGTGTATCGAAGTTAACTGCTCTTGCTAACTTCAGTGGAAGTTGAGCTCCGTATGTTCTCTCAATCACATATTGCCAAAAGGACTATTGGGATATCAGGTTGTATGACATAGCCTAATAAACCATATATGTACAAGTTAACTCAAATGTTTGTGAAAATGTGAAAATGGGAGCTGGCAGAATAAAAGGACCAAAGAGGAAAGGTATTTCATTTGAGGAGCAGATAAGAATATAGCACTGCTGTGTTTCATTGCTCAGCATGTAAAACATCTGTTTAATTCCTTTATGTCTTAGGTGTCCTTGTGGCTACAGATTTGATGTTCACAGAATTTTATTAGACAAGTCCATGCTAGAAAAACATTTCTTTTTAGTACTGTATACTCTAATTCAGTGTTTCCATTCATTTTAACATCCCGCATAATAGAATAACATCTACTGTGATGTCCTCCAGTTGTCCTCTGCTGAAATCTAAGCTATCATGCTGAGGGGCAGAATACAAAAGATAATTTTCAGATAGACTGATCTCAGGAAACCTTAGACAAAACTGCTTTGGGTGTAGAATATATTGTTGTCAGACTTGTAACCTCAAAACTTAGTTGTATTTCACAATTAATATTTTTTTTCTATTTGTGATGTATTGTTGTATGTAAATATATGAAAAGCAGTTTTTAGAATATTGATCTCTTTCTATGTAAAATGGAGACATCACTTCAACTTTCACTATGTTCTGTATGTATACCTGCCTTTGTGTGTGTGTTTGTATATACATATGCACTTTCTCTCTCCCCCACACACAATGTGATTGTTCAGTCTGTAAAGAAAGAAATGTAGATCTGCCATTTTGATGCATGTATTGGTTTAATTTAGTTGTAGCTCTCATTTCATGCTCTGGGGTGATTTTGAAAACTAAAATGAAAAGTTCATAACATTTTACAAAAGAATAAGGCATTTTTTAATTAATTTAAGAACAGGACAGCATTGCTCCTAGTATTCACAGAATCACAGAATCACAGTATCACTAAGGTTGGAAAGGACCTTCAAGATCATCAAGTCCAACTGTTAATCCAGTGCTACCATGTCCACTAAGCCATGTCCTGAAGCGCCGCATCCACAAGTTTTTTGAACACTTCCAGAGATGCACCTCCCTGGGCAGCCTGTTCCAATGCCTGACCACCCTCTCAGTGAAGAAATTTTTCCTAATATCCAATCTAAACCTCCCCTGGAGCAACTTGAAGCCATTTCCTCTTGTCCTATCATTAGTTACTTGGGAGAAGAGACTAACACCCACCTCCCCATAACCCCCTTTCAGGTAGTTGTATAGAGCGATAAAGTCTCCCCTCAGCCTCCTCTTCTCCAGACTAAACAAACCCAGTTCCCTCAGATGCTCCCCATAAGACTTGTGCTCCAGACCCCTCATCAGCTTTGTTGCCCTTCTTTGGACACGATCCAGCACCTCAGCATCCTTCTTGTAGTGAGGGGCCCAAAAATGAACACAGTGTTCAAGGTGCAGTCCCAGCAGTGATGAGTACAGGGGCACCATCACTTCC
>NW_010552451.1:0-1703 GCF_000687285.1 Phaethon lepturus | reverse complement strand
TGTATCAGAAATAGTGTGGCCAGCAGGAGCCATTGCTCACTACATGAACAATCTAGAAGAACTGCAGAGAATCATAGGTAAGGCACGTGGATCCACAGAAAGCAATTATTTTGAAGAACCTTCCTTCACAACCTACTAAAATGGAATCCACCCTTGGAAAATGAACAACCAAGAACAGATCTTTACAAAGGTGAGAATAAGTAAATTGAAGAGAGGTAACTGATTGAACTGGCCATGAGATGCAGAGGCCAAACCATGAAAACCACACAGATGACTGAATGAAACTTCAAATCTCAAAACAGTTGGGAAAAAGCCACTCAGCAGAAACAGTGACTTAGACCTAGTTCCAGTTCACGTACCAATGCAAATATTTTGTATGTGATCTGTCAGAGAGTTTTTAATGCCATAACTGTTGGATGTTTGAGGGCAGCGCCAGATGCAATTCAGGAGAGGTTACTGATGTCAGAGAAAAATGAAATATTCTAGGGGGGCCAGAAAAAACACAATTAAAAAAGATTAATGAACCTGGATTTAGTGGTCAAGAAGATGAAGAAGTAGTTGTACTTAAGCAGTAAACCATGAAGACTGAGCTGTTCTTTTACTCTTGAAAAATGTAACTGTCATGAGAGCAGCAGAATCCACGGTAACTAGGGTAAAGGTAAAGGTGTCAGGGGGAGATCACGACCACCGACTCAATTGAGGGACTAGGCAAATTCCCCCCCCCAATTTCTAGGAGAATGTGTAACAATTTAAATATGTGTAACCAATAATAAGCAATGTGGTAATTACCAGCCAATGAGTGTAAATTTGTGACGTTCTCTATTGTTTTCACTAATCATGTAACAGAATACATACGTGGTGATTCCTCTATGTGGTGTGCTAGCTTTGTGGAATACCACCTAGCACCCACATCTGTGCAAATATGCTATAAAAAAAATACATCTACTCTGTGTGTATATTAGAGTGTTGCACACGGGGTATACGATCCCACTTTTGGGATATTACCACTGCTCTCAATGAGAAAGAAAGGAAAGGAAAGGAAAGGAAAGGAAAGGAAAGGAAAAAAAAAGAGAAAGTGTTTCCCTCTCTAGAGTAGTCTGTGCAAAGCAGCATTATGGAAGACATATAGTAACCCTGAAAACACTAATGCCTGGTTGTGAATGGTGCTGACAGCATCATAGAACAATTGTTACTCAACATGACTCTGCAAGTCTGCACCCAAGGACAAACACAAATTGTATTTTTATTTTTAGATACCTTAATAATTCAGTTGTTCAGATACAAGTGAAGGCTGTGACATGGCCAAAAAGACTATTCGCTTTAACATATGCACTCTGCTCTGGGTGCAGATACTTCCTTATTGAGCAGAGCTCTGCACAGAAAATACACCAGTGATCTGCTGCTGTAAGGAATGCAAGTGACTGTATAAGCTGTGCTGTAATAATTGCATTTTAAGCTTGCCAGTTTGTAGAATCACTTAGGTTGGAAAAGACCCTTAAGTTCATCGAGTCCAACCATCAACCTAACACTACCAAGTCCACGACTAAACCATATCGCTCAGTGCCACATCTACACATCTTTTAAACACCTCCAGGGATGGTGACTCAACCACTTCCCTGGGAAGCCTATTTCACTGCTTGACCACTCTCTCAGTAAAGAAATTTTTCCTAATATCCAATCTAAACCTACCCCAGTGCAACTTG
>NW_010552450.1:8489-29035 GCF_000687285.1 Phaethon lepturus | reverse complement strand
TATATTATATTATATTACCAGAAGTTTTAAGCTGCAGCATTTAACATGCTCACCTGTTGATCATCTACTTCCCCCCAACTGTGGGCAGAAAAGTGGGACAGACTGCTGGGGACCGTAGGCTCTTTAACTGATCTTGTAAGATTCAACAGAGGGATCCCATCACAGTCTTAGAACAGCAGAGAGGGCTTCAGAATCACAGGGTTTCTTTTGCTGGGTTCCTGTGATGGGGTAATTCAATCTCAGCCTGAAGAGGGGAGGAGGAAAGTCTCTGTCCCATTTGATGACAGTTTACTGCAAGCCATCCCATCATTTGCCTAATATCCAGCCATCATCCTGCTTGACTATCTTCTATAATTAATCATCAAGCACCTAGGAGATAATAAGAAAACCCTGATGAAGAACAAGGAAGCCAGTGTAGCAGGGAAAGTTCCCTGTATAAAAGAACTAAAGTTCACAATACAGGACTCAGTAGTTGCTGCTTTCTACTTATTTATTAATTCTGTAAGAGCTAGAGCCAGTCACTGTGGAAGAGAAGCAGCTGTAACACAGCTGAGAAGCCTCGTCTGTTTAAAAGGCAATTCCAGATGCCCAAGCCCTTGCGCTCTGCTTTGGATTTGGCTATGCCAAACTAGGAACTGCCAAGTGCCAAGTGGGTACCATCTGCCAACTCTCCTGTCCTGTTGATCCGCAAGGCTTTGCCAGCCAGTGAAATGTAGGCACTGGCAGATAAAATTGGAGCCTACATGAGTGAAGACAGTATATTCATACCAACTCCATGTATTACTGAAACAGTGTTGGTTTATTGATGTATTCCTGCTCTGATGCTATGCATCTACCAAACATTTTTTACACAATAGTTGTTTAATTTCGAGTTGAACTCAGCAAATCTCGTGATTTCCCAGCCATCAGTCATGCAGCTGATTTTTCCCATGAGGATCACCAAAGACTATCCAGTTTTCAGTAGTTCCATTTGATCTCAAATTTTCACTTTCTAGTTTAATAAATATGCCATTTCATACCGCTTTCTGCATTTACCTGTAAGTTAATTTTCCACATGACAAAGTATCCTGAGTAAAGCTCTTGCGTACATAAGACACTGATATATTTGGTGTTTTCAGCTACACTGTCCTGGTAAACAACGAGACATAAAACAATTGTTGGTAAAGGACAGGAGTTAAAGAATTCTTTGCATCCCTGCAGCAAGACTCACTGCTCTCCTCCTAGGCATCCTTAGCTTGCATTCAGGGCAATATAAACTAGGCTTGCATATTGAGAAACGCCAAGGAACATGTTCCTGTTTCACTGATGAAGCCTTTTGAAGGCAGAAGAGGAGCGTCCGTAGCATGATGTAACTGCGCAGCAGTTCCATGTGGTAGGCATCTCTTGCTGCATGTCAGCTGGTTGGTTTCTGGAGTCCCACGCAGGCTGGCATTTGGCCGCTGTGAATGCACTTAATGAATTGCAATACCTACAAAAGTAGTGTGCGCTTCCCTTTGTTTCCATCTTTGGAGACCAAACACCTGAAGGGTCTTATTTCAAGGCTGAGAAACAGTAAATTGCATTCAGGACCTGACAGGAGATTAGCTTTAACTTTTAGATGCCTCAGACATCTTCACTTCACTGTAGCCAGAGGGTGTGCAAAGAAGTATTTTAAAATAGAATTTACCACAAGCAGTATATGTGAACATACTTTCACAAAAATGTAGTTAATTTTTCCCCTTTCCTAAAGCAAATAAGGTCAGTTACTACTGTGAAATCAGTATGAGACTGTCAGCAACTACCAAGAGAATATAGGAATACTAGAATTTATGCCTTCACCTTCATCCTTTTTAGCAAACAGAGTGAGAAGGTTTCCGCTTGATTTTAGAGCAAAGTGATTTTCAAATTCTGATGAACGCAAGAGACTATCAGGGCTTTTACTCCATTATTTCTCCTCCACTCTCACTTAAAAGACCTTCATCCAAGTATCTGCTGCCTCATGCCACAGTGTCAAGTGATTCAGATGCTGGAAAGGGGAACAAGAAAAAGCAAGGGATACTATTTCTGTTTCCTTGTGACTGATGCCACAGTTTTTTCTCTGTGTTTTGAGGGTTGCTACATGAGAAAATCACCTGGTTATTACAACTCTTACAGCTTTGATAGCTAGATAAATTCCAGGCTGCTAATGCTGGTTGTTAATTCAGAAGCTGAAGAAAGCATTTTTAGAACAAAGTGGTGATTTCTGCGGTCCTTAATTTAGGCGTTCCTCTCTGTGCTTTACGCCTAACCTGCATGCAGTGCTGAAGCCTTCCCCCTTGCCCATCTCAACTCCATGTAGATGACTGATAGGTGACATTCAGAAGATGGCCCACCAGGGCCAAGCTGGGAATTGGGAAAGGAGGTGGGATGGGGCTGGGGGGCGGTGTGAAATACGAGAGTGTTTAATGTTAAAGAGAGAGCCAAAGATGTAGCCTTTGTGCAGTGACGGTGCAGGAGAGCCCAGCAGCTGAACAAGTAGTTACAAATGGACTGAAGTTCACAAAGCCTTCTTTTCTCATGAATGTGTGACTCATTGGTCGAGGGAATAGCATCAGGGTCTGAAAGGGAGAAGGCATACTTCAACTGCCTTGGCCTTTCAGATACTGTACGGCTTTCCTGCAGAAGAGGAATGCAATATGACACCCAGTTATAAACCTCATTAATCTCTTCTATCTTAAGGATTTGGCTGCTGTAACAGTTCTACCTTACTAGAGGAAACAGCCACACCATGAAAATGGGATTCGTCATGATGATTTCTTTCATGTAAAAAATGAAATCTGTGAACTTATCAGTCTTCATGTGCTCAAACTATAACATTGCACAGGCTAAATTACTCTATAGAAGTAAAAAATTTGAACTCGGGATCTAAAAGGTAACATGATTTCTGATGGCAATAATGCTTTTGAGGTGCTAGTGTTTTAACAAACATGGCCAGGGACATGAGCTACAGTTCTGCAGTGTTGCAGTTCCAGCACATCGGTTACAAGCCACTGTATTAGAATTTATAAATGGAAGATTATTTAAGAGCTGTCTGTCTTAGTGGCTTGTGTTACTACATTAGCTAGGGCAAGCCTTTGTTGCTTTCTAAATCTGATGAAGGTTATATGATTTTTGTGTGGTTTTTTGTTTGATTTTTAAGGAAGCTAAGACTGACTAGAGAACTTTAGAGTCTGAATAATAATTGAAATTTTTCAATGCATCACACAATTTCAAACTGTAGATTAATACTGCTTATCCTTATTCCTCTTCCACCAAGTTTAAAGCAATCGCACTTTATAGCACATTGTCCAATTCATCCAGATTAAAGCAGTAGTTCTTCCTCCCCTGTCCAAGGTCATGCTTACAGCTGTCCTCAACAGGACACTTTCTCTGAATATCTCCTTTTCTGCTTGCAAGAATAATTAGTTCCCCCTCTGTAGTGCTGAAGAGCTTCAGACTCAGAGTAGCTGAGTATATCCCTCCTTTCCTGGTATTTGTTGCTTGCTTTCAGGAATACCTTTTTATAACAAAAAAGAGTTTAGGCACGGCTAGCAATTGGCTTTAAGAAACAGCATAAACTATATTTTCTTCAGAACCAAAGTACTGTATAGCATTATTTAGCTTTCCATGTAGTTTTTCCTCCCACGTTTAAAGATGAATGAAGGGAAATGTGCATAGGAACCATGTTTTGCTGCCACGATATGTACCTGTGGCATTCAGTGTCACAGGTCAAAAAGCAGCCACAAGTTTAAGCCATTGCAGGCGCCACTGGATTTGTGTTCAAGGTTCATTCATTTTTTTTCTGTCTTTTATTGGCTGTCTTTATTTTACATCTCTGCATTGCTTTATTATCAAAGATTGCAACTGGGCTTTGTTAGAGTCATGGGATAATAGGACTGAGAGGCAGGGAAATCCACAGGAAGAAACATTGCGGCAAGAAACCAGTCCCTCTCAGAGGACACAACCCCAACTGCTGACCATGCCAGTGTCTGGAATTCCCTGGGAGACTGAGTTCAGTGTCATTATCTGTCGTGACTATACAAAGGAAGGAAATAAAGAGGGACAGCTTTCCCCCACACTCACCAATCTTATTTCATCAATGGCTTTATTACAGCCTCATATTAAGGAGATTTAACAAGTCCTATCTAGGATAGTCACACTGAAGAAAAAACAGCATTAACTTTTCAGACTAAATCCACATTCGTTATACTTCACTGTCATACATTATATGGACGCCAAGGACAGTTTTTAGAACAATAACACCCATCCAGTGGATGAGTTTGTTTTCACTGCTTTGATTTTGCCCATCTCTGAACTCCCAGATTGTTTTTTCATCTTGAGGCTGCTGGCACAAAAATAACAATTGGAAAATGACATATTGGCAGACAATCGCTTGAGAAGCTTTTTACCTTTTCAAGGTCAGGTTTAGTTCCCACTTCAGTAAAATTAGTTTAGACATGAGTGGAAGTACTCCTGCCTGCTCAGGAAGATGCTGGACCACCAGAGGCTGACTTCATAAAATCCTCACAAGGGCCTTGTCCCATCCGTGGTACCGCTCTGAGCCTTTGTCCCAGAACAGAGGATTTCTGTTTGCTCCAGTGAGGTGGAGACTGATGTCTCCTTCATGATTGTGCAGGTTTCACACAAAGGGTGGATTCTGCATGAGTGGCTGGAGCAAACAGAAGAGGAAGGGTCAAGAATTGTCACTGCAGCCTCTTTCTGCTCGAAGTCCATAACCATGATAGGAAGCGCAAAGCCTGCAGAAAACTCAAGCCAGAAGAAAATGGCTAAGTTTTCACAGAGAGCCGAGGAGTCTGCCGGCTTTGGTTTATTCAAGCTTTATTTAAAGTGAGGCTGTACTCAGTAAAATATCCTGCTTTCTGTAAAAAATAAAGCAGTGTCATTCAAGGGGGAGATATAATGACTACCTTAAACAATTTACTGGCCCAACGCAGCCTGAAAAATACCACCTAAGTATTTTCAGCAGCAGTTGGTGAGCAAGCAGATGTGGCATCATGTTAGTGCTATCAGAGAGTCAGTGTATTGTGCAGCTGCTGGACCTAGCTTTACTTCTGAAGAATGTTGTGCTCCATCACTCTGAACTATAAGGAAAGCTCGGGGAGGTGTGGGGAGACTTAGATCTGTAGAAACCAATTATTTCAGGAGAAGATGTGAAGTTAGGGAGTTTCCCCACAGGCAGGCTCTGGTTTCTTTTGCTCCCCCTGCTGCTTGACAAATTTTATGACAGCTGTTTTCAGCTTTACACCACCCTTCGCACCACACAAAGTTCAGCGAAATCTATACTGACTTGCCTGCGCCTGAGGGATAATTGCTGTAAGAGAATGTCCTTGTGATTCAAGTCATCAGCATTATGATAAACCGCTTTCAAATATGACTGTCGTCTAACATTTTTACAGCAGACAGATCCAGGGCTTTTTGCTTCATAGGATCACAGGATTGTTCAGTTTGGAAGAGCCTCAGGAGTTCATGAGGTCCAGCGTTTGGCTCAGAGCAGGGTCAGCTGTGAGGTCAGGGCAGGTTCCCTGGGGCTTTGGCCAGTCTAGTTTTTAAACCTTACATTTCCCACACAAGAAAAGGACCCACTTTCTACTCGCTTCAGAATTACAGGACACGTGAGCACATCATCACGATATCCCAACAGAGCAGCAGACTGTGGGAACCTTCAACACCTCCATTTGGGCTGATCAAAAATTTTTTTTGTCTTAAAAGCTGTATATCAAAAACTCCTCAAAACTGCCAAAACTGGAGTGTCTGTGCAAAGACCGCTGTCTGGCATGATTTACAGCAAAGGTAGCATAGGATTCTGCAGGTCCATTCTGGTACGGGCCAGCCTGTGGTACGCAGCAAGCTTCCACAGCAAGCCAGTGATGCTGGCCTCCGCTGTTGTACCATGCCCAGCAATTCCTCCACAGCTTCTGAAGAACTTTATGGTTGTTTATAGCAGTGTACTTAAAAAAAAAAACCCTAACAACCCCACCACCACCAAGTCTTTAAAGGTGTCATGGCAACTAAGCGCCAGCATCTCGCTCATTCCCCACCCCCTTGTGGGTTGAGATAAGAACAGTTTAATAACTTAAATAAGATAATAATAGTGATAGTGATAATAGTAATAATAATAGTAATGAAAAGGAAAATAACAGGGAGAGGAAAGTAAAACACAAGTGATGCAAATGAAAACAATTGCTCACCACCAACCAACCCATGCCCAGCCAGTCCCTGAGCACCGGCCCCCCGGCCAACCTTCCCCCAGCTTCATATGCTGAGCATGACATCACATAGTATGGAATATCCCTTTGGTCAGCTGGGGTCAGCTGTCCTGGCTGTGTCTCCTCACAAATTCTTGTACTTACTGGTGGGGTGGTGCAAGAAAAGGCCTTGGCTCTGCGTAAGCACTGCTCAGCAATAACAAGAACACCCTGAACTATCAACACTGTTTTCAGCCCAAATCCAAAACATAGCCCCACACTAGCTACTTTGAAGAAAAGTAATTCTATGCCAGTCAAAAACAGCACAAAAGGCAACCAGCTTTTCACTTGATTATTTTCTTCTTAAACTCACATGTGTTTTCCTATTAACAGGCAATAACGTCTTTATGATAAAAGAGACTTTTTGATTTACTGGTCCACAATAAAACACAAAATGCTTTATTTGTGTAAATTGATGGCTGATTGGATCTCCTTCCTTTGTAAGAACCCTGTTGAACATTTTCCATGTTGTGCAACTATTTGAGAGACTGCATGGTGGAATGAGTGCTTCAGGAGGTAATAGGAATTTGTATTCTGTTGCACAACTGTATTCAACTCTAATAGACTCCAGCTGTGGTCTGAGAAGTGGTGTAGCTAATAGCTATTTCTGTAGTTTTAAGTATGAGTAGTTAACAATTCAAAACTCTTGCTACTTTTACTCTTCATAAAAATAGAGAAGTGCAGTTTCTTTGAACATTAAGTTGCTAGAATAAGTTTTTGAGTGACAAGCCCCAGTACTACATAATCACTTAGAGAACTAAGTTTTCAAGGTCAATGAAGGTATGGATTTGGAATAGCCATAAAAACAGCATTAACAAATTGAACACAACTTTTTTTTTCCGACATCTCGCAAAATAAGATATTGAACAAAGCCTCAAATTCAGTTCTTTGCACTGATGCAAGTTAGAACAAGATACTCTTTTGACTTACAACCATATCTGTGCGATCAGCTCATCTTCTAAGTGTGATACAAGTTCTGAAAGGAGATAGAATTATGGAAGTTCTGCTTATGTGAAAAAGGGCAAGGTCATCAAGATGTTTGGTACATCAGGAGATCAAACCATGTCAGACTCAGGCTACTTTTTAATTTGTTTATTGCACACTTCAAAAGGCAAAATCATATGACATTGTCTTCCATATTAATAGAAATGAGACACTTAACTGATACTATCCCAAAGATCTAAGGCGCAATACAATGCTGAGATGTGTAATAAGGTGTAAAGTAGATTTCCTCTGCCCTCACTGGGCACCATGTAGCATAAATGTACAGAGATATCATGAACTCCGCATGGGTTCAGTGAGTTAAGGTGCAACCCTCAATACATACATAGAACAGTATTTTGAGGGTAAAACACCTCTCATGGACAGCCATACTTCTGCAAATATAGCAAGTTCAACAAATGATAGGAAACATCTGCTGAGAGTTGGCAGAAGAAAAATACAAACTGCATTTCATCACAGAAGAACCTTTAACAGGTTAACAGCACCCTTCCCCATGGTAAAATCTGGTATCCCTATCTCATTCCAGGCTGGTATACATTTAACACATTTTTTTTCCGTAGTTTCTTCCTGAAGGAACATAGAGCCATATTGTGTCTTTGTCATCAGGCAGCGTTTTATCTAACTGGAGACTGCACTGAAGTCTAGAAACGCTGTGCTGTTGTTCGTAGCTCACTAGAATACTCTTTTGTGCCTTATATTTATCAATGAATATCCCAAAAGACAGGCAGCTTTCTACAAGTGCCTAGAAGCAAATCAGTCTAGCACCCTGCAGGTTACTATACACATGACAGTAGCCTTTGTTAGCATAATGTATTAGAATCCATGATGTACTGGGTCTCTGAGGCTTAGTAATCCCTGTCAGCAACCAGAATAAATGGAAATAGCTTCCAGGAGATGCAGAGCCTATGAAAAGACTGTTAGTTTTCAAGAACTACTAGCATTCAAACTGACACATGCAGCATCTGAAACAAAAATCTCATGAACAGTTTCTCATCACAGTCATTTGTGAAAGTCAAATGCATGAAGTGTGCTTCAGAAAAGAGATTAAAGAGAAGTTAGACGGAGCACTACCAGTTTGATACTTGCCCTGCTGAAACAAAGATTTGGTGCATTTTCTCAGGCTTGTTGACAGCAGAAGTTTTTAATGTGTAACTTTTTAATATGCCTAGACACTAAATTGGCTAGCTGAGAATAGCAAAGTCCCACGTGAAAGTAGGCACGCCTGCTTATGGAGAGCACCTAAGCCACAAGTGAGAGGGTTTTTTTGACTTTTTTAATGCATAACTGGATTGGAGGGAAAAAAAAATATCACTACTATTAGATATTTTGCATGCACAACATAATGCTGCGTGGGATGAAGGCGCACCAGTTACTGAACCCCTGAAGCCCTAACTCAGCCTGACTGAAGCCAGCAGCTCAGAGCATGCAGCTGGGGAAGGGCTTCTCTTACTCTGCACTTGCCCTGCTCTTTGTGCCCTTTCCTTACGCAGCCCCCAGTGACCTTCAACAGGGTACTTTGATCTGATCTAGTACAGCCGTACTGATTTCTTACGCTGCCGTAAGTTACTGACATATTTAACAAAGTCTTTCAAATTTTCCTCCTGTAGAGCAGTTAGAGGCATGTTACCCAACAGCGCAACCCTTCAGATCAGCGCAAATGATTAAAACACTTTCAGAAATACTTAGGCTACTGTTTGTTTATACAGAGATACCACCACCATAATAAATACTACTGTCTTTACTCAGCCCTGCATATTTTCTGTAGCGTTCCACTCCCCTGTTTACATCTTCATTTTTTCCTGTGTTTTTAAAATGCTCATCACTGCTCAGTTGAAGTTCTGTTTAAATGATCAAAGGCTTTAACAAAACTATCCTTTAATATTATGCTGTGCTCATACCATAAGATAACAGAAGATCAAGTCAATTTTGTTGCTAGAGTTCCACAAGCAAAATCCTTACTCCCAAAGCATTAAAATGCTTCAGCCTCAGCAGACTTGCCGGGTACAGTATTCATTACTGTATATAGCCATTGCAGCCCGAAGCTGCAGGGCCATTAGGCGTGCACATTGCCAGCCTATGCTGGAGCATTTACTGTTTCATCTTCACCCCTTGGTTACATTAAATGAAGGTATAACTGTAACCCTACCCAAGCCTATTTATTCTGTTTTTAACCTTGCAGACAGATGCAGAAAGACATAAGGGGGAGGTGGAAACAAACAGTGTTTAACTAAAAGAAAGATAGGAGATATACTATAGGTAAATCTATTTCCTAAAACCTTTCCTGGTCCAAACCCCAAGAAGTTACCACTGCTTACTCCAGTAGCTCCCACTTCTAATTTGTGAGCCATGCTCTCCATTTCACTGGACTACTTGCATCATTTCATCTGTTACCATCTTCTCCGGTCTCCTTTCTGATCAGCCTTCACCCTTTACCAAGGTAACCACAAACATCACACAGACCACTCAGCATCACAAAAAGCTAAGACTTCATCCTATTTTCAATATACCTCATCTGTAATAAAATCAGTAGCTGAAATACCTTCCCTCCATCGCACCTTTAGTGTTTTCCTGAAGTAGAGTCTAGTTTTTTCCACCACATTTTGAATTTGTCTTTGAAATAATATGGAGACTTCCCAAGTTACAAGTGCTCGAGAAGTTAAATTGCAGAGGGCTTGCATGATGCAAAGCATTAATTTCTTTTCCTGAGGCTTTGTCCCCTGCGGGCAATGAGAATGTCATCTGCTCATAAGATGGCAGAGAGGAATCTCTTTGCAAAATGAAACTAGTTTGTTATCAATATTGCAACCAAAAGATAGAAGCATGCTGAGACAGAAATAGAAGATCCTTCTGGCTGCCATGCCTCACCTCCTCAACCTGCTTATTCCAGAGCTCAGCAATCACTGCTGCCTTTACCCACCAGCTGCTGTGCAAGCAGTGCTCTTTGAAGCCATTTATCAGCACTGACTCTGTTGATGGGGGATGGCAGCGAATGGGGAAGACTGCAGTCTGCAACAGCTGAGGAGGAATGACTGCATACCACCTGGGTGTAAGTCATTACCTCTGATTTGCAAACTGACCTTCCTCCTGTAGGAGCTGAATGGAGATTGAGTTTGTTCTTAATAAGGCCAGAAACAAACTTTAACTTCAAAGAGAACAGGATTGAGAGCAATGTTTTTTGTCGCTTATTTGCCTGCCTGTCTAACCATGTTAGAATATTCTTTGCTCTATTTGCCTTTTGCTAGCAGTGGGCAGGCTTTGCTGTTAGCGTACATGTATGGAATCTTGCAGCAGCAGTACTGCTCGGTAGGATGCTAATGGCATTGTGCAGTACAAGCAGCAAAAAGGTCTTTGCAAGTTATAACTGAAGAGTGGAAATCTTTACATCTTATTTTGTTTACTGGACTTTGAAGAAAGACTTGACAAAATATTCCCTGTATGGTTGCTTTAACAGGTCATTTGCAGTAAGAGTACAAATCCCTGCAATCTGCCTAATGGTGTCTGCAACAATGAAAGAATTTGCTCTTGTCACTGGACAGTTAGTTACTTTTTAATAACTGGATTCTCAACCATACAACCTCCTCTGCTCTAGTTTGTCCCCTCTGCTTCAGTTGTACCCTGTACAAGTTGTTTGGCAGAGAGAGAGAAGTGCTGGCTAAAGCAGAAAAAACTCCATGCTCAGTTCCTTTGTCTTCCGCTCTTACCTTTCTCAACTTACTATTGTCTGTACAGGAGATGGAGGTAGATAGATACACCGCAAGACAGCATCAAATTAGTCAAGTAAAACACTCAACTGTGAAAAATAAATAGTGGTTCCTACCCTAAGAAGTGAAAGAGAAAACTGAAATGAGCCCTTCTGCAGGGAAGTGAACTCTTTTGTTCACAGCACAGGCTGTCAGAACCTCCCACAGGCCACTCAGTCACAGACCTTGGGAAACTTCTGAGGCTAAACAGGGAGGACAATCTCTGGCACACAACCAAACAAGAGTGAAATCCCAGCTGTCTTGGAGGTAGTAGGACTTCAAAGACTAGCTTTAAAAGCCATCTGAACAGGTAGGGATGTGACAACTGAATAGTAAGAGAAGAGCTAGATAATATGATGCTAGCTTGTAGGCTAAATTACAAGACAGTGGTTATAGAGTCTAACAGAGCCATCAGATTGTACACACAATTATGCACACTGTACAGCCAGTGTGCATAATTTACCTGGTACACTGGTTTGTAACTTCAGAGGAGCTCCAGAGCATTTAAGGTCCCAAGTTTTGCCCCATTCAGTCAGCTCGCTTCCTTAACATCTGCTTTACTGTGAGAATAACAGGAGAGAATCACTTTTTAAATCACAAAACCAAGTTAAATAACAAAGTAGTTATACTTGAAAGGAGGTCTGGTACCCCTTCTTACAGGAAAAGCCTGTAAGGGCTGTGAGCACCGTTCTTCGGTCAGTGCCTTGAACCGAAGCTGGAGCTGCAAGCTGCCAAGAGTCCCCTCAGCCCGGACTGAAGACCTGCCTCAGGACCGACCAAAAAATTAAACAAGCATGTGCTACTGCTGTACCATTTGTTGTGGGATTTTTATGGAAGTTTTCCTTTCCTGTATGGACTAAACAGCATACTTCAAAAAAATAAGACTTGGTGGATTTGTGGCCTGAGGGCACCATGTCTGCAGAACTATGCTGAACACCTTTGCCTTGGTGTCAGGCATATTACATACCAACAGTACTAGTATCAGCAGCGCATTTGAACCTCTAATCTTACATTTACATCCGATCTCTGAGTCTTGGAGTACTTCATATCTTTAGTCATCACAACATTTGATAATATGTAGGAATATGGATGTCTTAACCAGAACAAGTACTGTAAAAATCAAGTTCCTTATTGTTTTTGCAACAATCAGATCATTCAAGTACAACCATTTACAAGCACTATAAAAATGCCTTCTATATGCGTCTGTCTTTGTATGTGAGGAACATGAAGAGCAGGAGTTGCTTCTGAAGTTAACATGCTTCTCTTGCTGGTGTACTCTTGTGTATTTGCATGCAAGCTGAATATAGCTATACTATGTGTACACTAGAGTCTTACTGCATTTAACTATTTTCAAATGTCTTTAAATTTTTGTAAAACGGTGCTTTGAATACGTGTCTCAAAGCAAAGGAAATTAATTCTGACTGTGTTTATGAACTTTTCTTGTGATTGTTTCTTTTCCAATATTTTTGATTGATTGATTTGAGAGGAGTGAGAATCTGTTTTCCACTCTTTATTGAGAAAACAAAATTGGTCGTGACTTTTGGAGCATTCAGCATCCTCAATTTAAGTCAAAGACAAGAACTGTTGGTGGTTGGGATGGCTCGCTGAAGAGCCTTTTAAAACATCCCTCCAATTTCTTCTTGATTACGGTCAGACTGAAGTGTAACATTTGTATTGTTAAAATCCAAGCCCAGCAAACAAATATTCTGTTAGGTTTGCATACATGTGTGGTTTTTATTTTATGACTGCTTCATAAACTGTTGAGTCAGGACTATTGCTTAACATGTAAGTTTTGTAATTTTCTTTCATCAGTCTATGTGCAAAGAAGCAGAAACATAGGAGAACAGTTAAATAAAGTGATTAAAATTAATCATA
The DNA here is from genome assembly GCF_000687285.1 of Phaethon lepturus. Classification (NCBI taxonomy): domain Eukaryota; kingdom Metazoa; phylum Chordata; class Aves; order Phaethontiformes; family Phaethontidae; genus Phaethon; species Phaethon lepturus. The sequence goes on along the minus strand of NW_010552450.1, from coordinate 16,155 downwards.
AAATATGCCTGCCCTAGTGATGATTAAAACCTTAATCATTACATATTACATGTCCCTGAATGCTGTAGAAAAGCAAATGTATTTTTATTACTTTGTATCCATCTTCTTCCTTCATTTAATACCAAAAATACCCACTGGTAAACAAATGTTTAGACCAGGAGGGCCTATCTTTTTTTGTGCTTCCCTTCTGAAATACAAACATTTCTTAATTTTGTTCTTCCTAGCTGTGTTTTGTGATGTTTTGGACGCCAAACGTGTCAGAGAAGATTTTAGTTGACATAATTGGAGTAGACTTCGCTTTTGCAGAACTGTGTGTTGTTCCTTTGCGCATCTTCTCCTTCTTTCCAGTTCCAGGTAAAACACAAGAAAATAAAAACTCTGTAACCTCAGAACCAAACCAGCTTTGAGGTGCGGTTATACAGTCTGTCGTGGCTGTACCTACAAGAGTGGCTAAATGCATGCTTAGCATGAGTAACATGGTTTTTATTGAAGTTAGTGTAGACCAAGACTATCTACATCAGTAGGCAAGATACAAATGTTGCAGTACAAGCAGTTTGTCATTAGGCAGATTTTTGACTGTCAAAAGTCGGAATTCTGTCTCTTGTAGCTGACCAAGAACACACACGTGAATGGCAGTAGCAATACGGGCATGCCAAGACTGACATTAACTGTTTGGAACAGCATCTAAGACCAGCTCCACAATAACATTACTTCCATTAGTCTCCCCTTCTGCTGCCAGACTCGGTGGCACTTTCAGATATTATCACAGCATGAACTATATAGAATAAAAGTTAATGCCCATATTCAACAGAGAGGCAAACCTGAGCAGAAATGAAAATGTTTTCCCTCAAAAAATTTCTAACTTCCGTAATCAAATGCTACATCATGTAGTGTTTTCTGCTTATATGACCAGACAGTTTTGTAATAAAGGTAAACTCCAACTACAAGAATAAGTACATGTCATTTGTTGTGATTAGCTGTTATACCATGTACCACACAGGAGCTAGAGGGAAAATTTTCCTTGGTGTGATTTCTATATAGGGAAGGGATATTCTTTTAATGAAGAAAACATAATGGACCATCTAATAAATTGGTTGTAAGAGAACAGCTTTCAGGAAGGTTTGCTGTATGTAACTGGCACTTTGGTTTTTCAAAAATCAGTATAATAAAGCAATTTGGACACAAGATCTACTTCATTTCTAGTAGGGATTCCCTGTGTGCAAAGTTACCAGAAACAAGTTTCACCGTGGTTATTTCTGAACAGTGCTTTCTGCATGAAAAAGCTTCATACGAGATGACTGATATTTTTTTACTACTCTCACCTCCCTTTCATCCCATCCCCTCCCCTTCCCCTGTTTATGAACAGTGACGGTCAGAGCGCACTTGACTGGTTGGCTGATGACTCTAAAGAAGACATTTGTGTTGGCACCCAGCTCAGTGCTGCGGATTATCGTCCTCATCACCAGTCTCATTGTGCTGCCTTACTTGGGGTAAATCATTCTCCTCTCCACAGAGATGATGGGTTTGCTTTCCTCTTCATTCCCGTTTCCTGTCACTTAATAGCTGAATTTGGGTGGCTCAGAACATTTTCCACAAATACTAGCCACAATATAAAGCCTAAATAGTGTCAATATCTGGAAAAGAAACATTTACAAATTTACAAGTCTGACTTTGCTCTAGACACGCATGATAGTGGTGTCCCTTTTGAAAAAAATAGGCAAATGTCAGAAAGGCAAACCTGTATGTTACAGGGCGTTTTTATCCATTCTATTAAATGCACTGTTAAGAAAGCTAATGGAAGAATACCTTGTTTATAAGTAAAATAATTTGTTCTACAGCACTCTGTAGAAGATTTTAAATTCTTAGTCCATAATTTGATTCAGAATGTGTTTCTTTTAAATAGTGAAGCCATAAAAAACCAAAAAAGCCCTTTAAAATACCAGTTATTCTTTTTCCCAGTGTATTGTATCTTTGAAGGAAATATTTCTAACAGATAATCATACATTCTCACACAACCGTGACTACTTTCTTTTTATGCTGCCCACAGAGTTCATGGAGCCACTCTTGGAGTAGGATCCCTTCTAGCTGGTTTTATAGGAGAATCCACCATGGTTGCAATAGCAGCCTGTTACGTCTATCGGAAACAGGTAAGAATTAGGCTTTGCGGGATCTGGTGAAAGCAGTTGATGAATATAGTGGATTTTAGTTCAGGTTAAGAGTACACTTTTGAAATGTAACTCCTCAGCATCCCCACTTACTGAATTTGGTTTGCTTCCCCATGCAGTCTCAACAGTGTGCAACCTGGGAATTCTTTGGGTTAAAATAAAACCAAAAGGTGCCCTCCAACTGCTAGTGGGCGTTCAGGCCATGGGACATACTTGTCTGAAGTAAACCTCTTGCTCCTTAAAGCATGTGCATGATGGATATCATGTCCTTACCACCACCTGTTTTGCTCTGTAGATCTCCTACTACAGTACAACATAGCTGCTTTATGTAGACATAGGAACTACTCATCCAAGCTTACTATACATAGATGTAGATGTAGATGTGTGTGTATATATATACATATATATATATATACACCATACTAAAGTATGGTCGCTTTTTTTTTTTTTGCTATCTAAAGTGGCTTAATACAAGATACAGCAGTAGAGGATAAGAGCTTAGAAACACTTAAACAGGCAAGGATTTCTCATATGCATACTTCTACATATTTCACACACTAGTGATAGCAAAAAAAAAAAGCAACCATACTTTAGTCCATTTTCAGCAGAGCTGGTTTTATAAAGAAATAGAAGTACACATATATATACACATATATACACCACTACTATACCAGTAGTAGTGGTACATGGATTTCAAAGAATATTCCACTAAATGAGGTCAAACACAGGATAAATATTGGCTAGGTTACTGGGTACCTTTCAGTAACCTGCGAGTTGTGCTCTTCCAGTTCTGTGTTCAAGGCACTGTCTAGGCACCAGGCGCAACTTCAAGCAGAAATGGCATGGTGTGTACATCATTCCATGACGCAGAAGGACTCTGTGGATGGTGTGGATGGGAGCAGAAAATATAATCTATGCAATTACTTTTTTTTAATTAGACTTCTTACTAAAGGCCATAGATGGCCAAAAGCGAAGATGCCCACGACTTCTATTTTTATCAAAAAAATATCCAAAATGAAATATCCAAAAGCCTTATGTTGGAACAAACTAAAACCAGTTTTGATATGTATTAACAGTGCAGACCATGGTAATAGATCAAAGTGTACAAGGTTCATAAGAAAAGAGAAGACCTTGATCTCTGTCATGATGAGTCTGTCGTGTTTTTCTTGAGCACCATAAAGTAAAGCCTGTAGACACTGGAATGGCCGTTCTTGGCCTGTGGTTTCACAACATATATCTGTTTGGACTAACGTCCTCATTGCTTGCTTGTTACTGGAGTAGCTCATAGAGCGTTTCTGGCCAGGGACATGGTGCTTAATTTTTTGCAGCGATGAGTGCAGGTAGTAGTAATAATAACCGTGCCAACCTAATTTATTCACTTGGCAGAATTAATATGTAGCTGACCACATCATCTCAACAGCCAGTGTGACAGCAGCAGAGCTAACCGGTAGCTGTATACACCAACTTGTTTTCACCTACAGTGGTAATAAGCGGGCAGCGTTTGAGAGCTGCAAATCAAGTGTTGTGTAGACACCTCTAAAATTTTGAAACTCTGATATGCCCAACTCAGCTGAATCAATAATACCTGGGGGGGGACTTTTTGTCAGCTGTACAAGTGTTTTCTGTAAAACTAGTCAGCCTGCTGAGAAACGGGTAATAAGGAACAGATGCTTCAACTTGTTTTGTAGTGGAGCTGAATGCCTCTTAGCTTTACTAATCCAGGACATCCTGGATGAATCATAGGACTCTTGAGTGCCCTCCTGCTCCTGCTAGCCAAAAATACTTTAATATTACACGACCTTGATGGGGTGGGGGCTCACAGTGGATCAGCACTATCAAGAAAAGCCAGAAAGCTCACATCTTGTAAAATTCCTGAAGTTTGACGTTTGACATTTGAGAAATGAGGTTGCCACCTCCGCCTCCCTCCCTAGAGCAGCTTATCTTCTCTCATATTTTGTTTGCTTTTCTTTTTTTTTTAGTAAAAAGTCTGTGATGTAAAAGATTCCAGATGCTCTTTTCCCTCCAGTAGTGCCGAAGCCTGTCTTGGGTGTTGCTTAGCATAAAAAATGCCTCTATTATTGCATTTATGTTAGAACGAGAAAGCTGAGCCCCAGGAGAGTTATGGAAACCTTCTAAGTTAAGACAACTTATTAGTGACAAGCCATGAATATTACACAAATATTCTAGCTCTTAATAACATACTAAAAAAAAAAAAAATATTCGCACCTTGCTTCTCCCGGTGCCCCAAGTTTATAGGACTGCGTTCATGCACGACTTACTGATAGGTTTCCAAATGCTTCTTTCAATCTAGAAAAAGAAGCGGAATGAGAATGAAGCAGCTACAGAAGGTGAAGACTCTGCAATGACCGACATGCCTCACACAGAGGAAATGACAGACATCGTAGAAATGAGAGAAGAGAATGAATAATAAATGGGATGCAATTGTTCTCTGCAGGGACGATTGGAGTGACACTTCAGCATCTTGTCGTCTCTCATACTTTTTTGTTTGTTCATTTTTATTTTTGTAATAAAGAGGCCTTGATTTAAAAGGTTTCAGATAAATTCTCTAGCATACTGGGTATGCTCTCACTGATGAGGGACCTAAAAAGAGGTCTTTGCTTTTTTTTTTTCCAATTGAATTTGTTTTCTCACTCCATGCAAACGTAAAAGATACAATTGCATCACTGTAGAGTCTTCCTTACTTATGCATCCACCTTCTCTGGACAATCTGCATTTTTCAACCAAAGCCCTGCTCTCTGTGCATGTGTGTGTGCGTGCGTGCATGCGCTTGCACACTCGCACACGCACACGCACGCGTGCCGCTGGCTCAATGCTACTGCCATAATCCTACTCCCTCCCCTCTTTCCTTTTCCTTCCTTTTCTTTATGAGAAATGTCAAGGAAAGGAAGTTTGGAATACAGAGCTTTATTTTACTTGCTTGAAAATTACTTTGCTACATAAACTAATATACTATGGTGAATATCTTTTTGTTTGGCCTCATCACTAGAGCTTATACTGCACAGGGTACAAAACAGGGAGGAACATGTAAGTCTCCACATACAACGTGGAGAAGAACAGGTTCCTCTCTCCTATTAAAAGTGTGTGGATGTGTATATATACACACACAGGTACATAAACAGAGACATACATATATATATTTATATATATATGCATACAATAAATAAAATACACACACGGGACAAGAACTCTATTTAGTTTTCATTCCATCAGAAAGATACGATAATAAACTTTTGAAAAATGTAAACATCTAATTTGGAATTTGCTTGAATCATTAAGCCCCACCTTACATATAATTTTCTTTTAGGGAAAAAAAAAACATGCACTTTCCTCTTGTGAAGAGGGTGATGGTAACTGATAGACTTTGACTGTATTTGAATTAAAAAAAATAAATATTGACAAGCTTTACCAAAGTTCTTGTCCACTGATTTAACTTTAATTTTTAAAGGTTCCTTTGCTCTATATACTTGTTTCTGGTGCCTATATATTTGAAAAAGATGAGATAACGTATGCAGGATACCACGGTATATCACATTACTACACATCGCTTCGTGGAATTTTTTATATAGAGATATACACATACTCACACACATGTGTGTATATGTATATATACTTCGAGAGGTATATATAAAAATACACACACACATATGTATGTTTTGCTATAATATATTTACCTATGCAGTAGATCGAAATCCATATGGTGAAGCTCAAGTACTGATGGTCCTCCAAGTCATTAATTAGGGACCTTGACCGTATGTTAGCTCTCAAGGCAAGAGTTGGGTGGAAGTGGGGAGCTGCTCACATCAATCGACGAGTGCTGTACTTGGAGAAGGCGGCAGGCGCAGTGCGGTCGCGGTTGAAGTGGGCCTTAAATAACAAGAGCGTGATGTCGGGTGGACGACTTGTATCGGGTGGAAGTGGACCCTGTATAAGAGGTGACCGAACCAGAGTGGGTTTGGGTGCCACCGGTGTGATGGCTGCTGCAGCAGCTCGTATTTCTGTGCTCTTCTGTGTTTGGCTGCGGGGCAGCGTTCGTTACCGGTTTGTAGTAGCTTGGGTTCTTTCAGATGTCATCATGCCAGAGTCTGGAAACCGTTATCCTCCATGCTATATCCATAAATCAGTTAATTTAAACCTTATTTAGTAAAAGTATATTTTTCTAAGTTGTGGAAATGATTATTTAATTGTGGACAAATTCCGTTTCTAGATTTATTTGCCAGGTAGTCCCAGCACTCAGAGAACTGATCAAAACGAAACATTACTTTAAAATGTTGTATCAATATATGTGTATGTAGACATACACATGTGTATAAATATATATATTGTATATTATGTACATTTATTTTAAGCTACAATACATTTCCTATTTTTCCAAGTTCAGCTAAAAATGTCTCTAAAAAACTACAGAATTGGCTAGCAACCAGTTATGGTCATCATGACAGGCATTGTATCAATGAACTTCACATTTTGTTGTAAACATTTGTACCAATCTGTTACATGTACGAATGCAATAAGAAAAAACGTAGAGACTATTGAGTGACAGATTTGCAACATCAGTTCATGGTTAATGAGCAGTGGCACTAGGAAGGTAAGACTAAATCCAGTAACCACACGTTTTCTGTGCCACCACAAGGTTGTTCTCCTCGTTTCTGACAGTAGTTTAAAAAAAAAGGTATTTTTAAAAAAACCCTCAGACAAATGAACTTTGTGCAGTATGTAGACTGTACATATTCATTAACGCAGGCTCTCAAACAGTCATATGTATATAACGTGTATATAGACTGTTACAGGTCACGGTGGCCATTTGAGGTCTTCTCTGTTCATGTAGCTTTGGTTTCTCCAGTACATTTGTATCTGAGTCCACAAAACGCAGTTTTTCAGGAACTGTAGAGATAAAGCAAGAAAATATTTTTGTGTAATATCTCTTTCAGTACGCGACTAACATTCGAACGGCAGTATTTCTGAAGAATTTTGAGCATTACCAAGTAGGTTTCAAAGTAATAATTGCACCAAAAAGTGAAAATTTGAAAACAAATTAAATGAAACACTGAAACTTTTGCTTTAGATGGAAGACGAACAAATATCAAAAACTGAATTATTGGTCATACAGAACTAAACTAATAGTATTGTAAAAGATAAGTTTTCAGCTGCGTGGGTAATACTTAATAATCCTTTACTTTGCAAGATACCAAGTGGGCGCAGGAGCGGTGGCATTTGGGCGAGAACTCGAGCAGTGACAGAAGGAGGCACGCATCGATCGCCTCGCAGGCCACCCCAGCCCCCCGGGCCGGCGCGGGTCCTTGCTGCGTGGGCAGGCAGGGTGCTCAGCGGGAAGGCGCCTGCCCCAGGAGCGCCCTGTCCCCGCCAGCCTCTGCTTCTGCTTCTGGGTGGCGTTGTCCGGAGCCTCGGTGGCCGCTTGGAACCTCACTGCTCCGACTCCCAGTCGGTGGCAAATTCGGCTGGGCTGGTGAGCAGCCGGGCTG
>NW_010552450.1:2055-8458 GCF_000687285.1 Phaethon lepturus | reverse complement strand
CGGTCTGGTGGGTTGCAGGCTGGGAGCGGGCAGCCGTCCTCCTCGGCTGAAGCCCCAGTCAGAGTGTTACTGGTTCCAGTGTCTCTGTCAGGCAGATGCTGGTGCACGCCCTGTCCCGCACCTCTTCCTTACCAAAAGGACTTCCCTGAGTTCTAGTAAGATGGCTTAGCTGTCTCTTTTGTGTTACTGGTTATGAAATTGCTATCTATCTCTCTGATAAATATTTTCCAAGAGGAACCTGTTAGGTTTCTGCTTCGGAGAGCCAGAGTGCAGTCATCTCAGTGAGTTCATGTGGTGGTTTGCCCTTTCCAGACTTCCTTGGGAATTACTGAATTAGACAGTCGAAGCTACAATAAAAAGAGGAACAAAGTTGATTTGCATCTTACATCTTAAATTTCAGACTATGGGAGAAGAGCTCACGCAGCAGGAAATAAGAGCAGAACACCGATAAGCTGTGGATTAACGTTCCTCGGCTTTTAATACGTACGTAAAGTTGTGTTAACTTGTCTTGAGTTTTCCTTTTGCAGACTTAACAGGAAACATTGGGGTTTTTTTTTCCCCTCACTGCCCTAAGCAGCTGTCTCAGGCTTACCAAGCAGTGGACGTGGTGGAAAAGGCTCTGCGGTTCCCAGCCGGTGCCTGAGGCCCTTCGGGCGCAGCAGCGGGTTCCCAGGCGTGGGGCAGCCCCGCTCCCCGTCCCCCCGGCACAGCCGTGCCAGGCAGGAGCGCTCGGTTGTCTGCTTGGTTAGATAGAGCCACCCCGAGTGAGAGGACTGGGTGAGTAACAGAGAAGCCTTTTGTTTCCTACTCATTTCGCTGCTAAATATTTCCTTTGAGCGGGAGAGATTTATATCTGGCTCTTGCTCAGTGCTTTGCCAAATCTGCAGCCGGAGAGGGAGCAGCCCGAGACGGAGGGCGAGCTGATGAATGCAGCCGATTCAGGGCAGGCCACGACGTGTGAACAGAAACCTTCTGAAGGGCAGAGCGCCTTCCTTTGTGGGATGGCGCCTCGCGCTTAGAAAGGAGAAAAGGACGCTTTCAGCCCCGGGCAGTCGCCGGGCATAGTTTTGCCTTGGGCTGCACGGTGGCGATGGGGACGGGGCGTCCTGCGGCTCCGGCATCCCGGCCGCGCCGCCGGCGTCCTCGGCGAAACGCAGGACAGCGCAGGGTGTGGCAAGGCAGCAGTACCGGCTCCGCTGCTCGACGAGATTTTGTGGTCGTGGCATGGTCGGCACAGGTTGTGAGTGCAGTTGGGTGTTACCTGAGCATAGTTGTAGCAGCAATTTAGTGTACTGGAAAGCCATGCGTATGTCTATGCATATGTCTATGGGTGTGTATAGGAGAGGGTTGCGCTGACATTTTTATTTCGGCCAGTATGTAGTTCATTGGAACAAGGATTCCAGCCTAAACATGATCTTAATGTGGGACTAATACTATGCTGTTTAAAAAAAATTTCAATTTAACGCTACATAAAAGAGTAAATAAAACACCCTTTCAGCAGACCACATGCCCTTAAGCTAAAGCATGATTTAGATTGTAAGCTGGAATGTGGGAGAAAGGAGGAATGTTGAAAAGCTTACGGGTTTTGTATATCCGTGAGGAGAGGAGTGAACCAGTGGGCAGAAAACACCAGAGCTGTGGCTGCTGCCATTTCCCTTTCAGCCACCCTGGGGAGGGATGGAAGGGTGAGGAGCAATGGGGCCGTAAGACACCACTTCTAAGTACCTTGGTTTCTGAATGGAGGAGCTGTCTGAGAGGAGTGTGCAACACCTTGGAAGAGTATAAACCAGCATGCGGGTTTTGTAGCGTGCAGAGAGGAGGCACTACAAGGAGGCAGGACGTAGCCTGCTGTTTCTGAGTACCTGGCAGGGCTGCGCTGGGGCACATAAACACGACTTAAACAAAAGACAAAGTTATCACAATGTTGGTATCAAATTGGCATCTCCCAAATACCAGCTTAACCACAAAATGTTCATGTTTGCTTTTTTACTAGAATTCAAGTGCAGGACACCATGTTTTCTGAAGGGAGCAGGCTCCCGCGGAGGGGGGGTGCGGCACAGGCTGTGGGGGCTCGAGGCAGAGCCCCGGCGGGAAGAGGAGCTCCATCTCCCCTGCGCCCTGCCACACGTTGTGTTCAGTTGCAGCCCGACAGCATCATGAGACGAGGCAGGGTTGTCAGCTTCGCAGCAAGCTGGGTCCAAGCGTGGTCCTGACCCCCAGCAGCGCCGCTGGGCAGCGGGAGGGTGCGGGGAGAGCCCTGGCTCTCCGCTCGGGTTCAGACAGCCGGCGTAGGTTTGCTTTGGAGAGCCAAGTTCAACTGTCGGCGCGTAGATGCACTCCGCAGCAAAACCGTCGCCAGACTTCTTGGTAATTGGCACCTTCTGAACAAAAAGCCAAAGGCAAAATACGGGGGCAGAGAGACAGAGCTTTAAGCTGGGCTTGGAGCGCGTACTTGCCCAGGAGGGCATTTTGGCTGCAGCTCGCACCAGTTAATTGTACAGTGAGAGAGTGAGCTTCAGTCTCAGCATTTCATAGTCAAGATACCCACTCAATTTCAGTAATACTGAAGACTTGTGGTATATTTTTAGGTGCTCTTTTGTCTTTGCAACCCTGAGGGGAAAGTTTTCCTTAGTATTACTAAGCCTTGTCATTGCTCAAATCAATTTATTAGTTTTACCTCATTCCTAGTTCAGCGTCTTCAGACATTTCCTTATTTTCTCCTGAAGGCTCCTGCTAGGCTTATTTTGTCTGTCGGCATTTTGAGAAGGAAAATGGAATCGTCATGCTGACTGAATGTCAAGTAACGCCGTGATTAAAAAAAGTAGCTTACAACAAAACTCTTCTTTGATGGACTGTTGTTTACTTTTCATTTGCTAAGCTCAAAAGGAGAGTCAAGAAGTAGGAGGAATGGGGGGGGTGTCTTTAAAATCAAGAATTAAAAGGATGAATTCAAGCTTATTACTTAATTCCAACCACTTTGTGACTTTCTAATGATCCATAAGACCACAACCCAAACTTTTCCAGCAAAATTAGCCCTGCATCCCCAGAGCAGCACAGAATACTTTGAAGCAGTGGGAAACACAAGACTTCATATATTTGACAACTAAATGTATAACTTAATGAGTCGGAGAGCCTGATTAACAGGGACAATCTGTTGAGTTTAAAATTCAGCTGGACATGAGCAGCCTGATCCAATGTCTAAGGTGGCCCTGTTTTGAGCGGGGGTGGCTAGACACGATGACTGCCCGCGGCCCCCTTCTGACCTAAATTGTTCTCTGATTCGATCAGGAAGAAGTCCTAGAGAAGTCCCTTCGTCTTAAGGGACTTGAGGTTGCTTGCCTTTTTTAGGCTTTCAGTTCAGGGTTGAGAGACAGTGCCTGCTAGGGCTCTACAAATGCAGATATCTGAGCAAAAACCTGAGCTGCACAGAGTCTTTTGCTGATGACAAAACTTCCATATGGCAGATCCAGCTTTAAAGTACCCTCCCACCCTCTGGGAGCCCACAAGGAGGGCAAGACAAAAATAAGAAGAAATGTTTGAGTACTGTACTGCAGTTTTTCAATTAACTCGCTGAGCAAAAATGCCTGAAAGGAGCAAGCCGTTGCATCTGTTACCTGCTTCCTCCCATCTCTCTTCATGTGCATTGTTCAGCATTTAAAAAACCGCTACCCTTTCTGATAACTCCCCTTTGTAATCAAGGTAATGCAAAGTAAATACTTACTTACGTTTATGTATTAAAACAGCTTGGCCTATCTACAAATGAGAGCCATATAAATCCCCACTTAGGAAAGGTTGTATTTTAAAACTGGAACAACAGCTTTATCCATAATTCAGCAAAAACACAACAGAAAAGCAAAAGAAAAATTGCAGAATGGACAAAATAATTTTAATTGCACTAACTTTTAATGAGAATACTCCCTGGGTGGAAAGTAAAGTGTATGTACACATGCAGAAAACAGCAGAGCCTGGAACTAACATGCATTGCTCAACTTTGTTATTTGCTCTCCAAAGCAGCACTAGTGTAACCCTGCTTTTGTGTCCTGTTACGATAAACAAAAAACCCTTCATAAGCTATAATGAAGCAATTGGAAGGCTACAGGCAATAAGTTTACTACAGGCAATCCAGTTTATGGGATACTTAGATCAACTGATTTTATCTGCAGAGTTTGCAAGTGCCACAAAATTGCAAAAGCAAAACCTCCAAAAAATTTGAAGGTACATATGCATTTTTGTAGTTGACATACCCTTACTTATTACCATCAGCAAGCTCTTTAAAATAAATCTAATCCCTCTTTAAATAACGTAGTTCAAAGTGCACTTCATTTACTTTAGGTTTAATAAAAATCACCCTGCGATATCGTGTATATTTTTAAAAAGCAAACGCACAAGATGCAAAATTCAACCTGTGCTTTAAACTGGGCAGAAACCTCCATAAAGGTAGTCGAGCTTAGATCATGTCAGGCTTTGATTTTTCAGAACATCGCTCTCACTGCTCTGGTATTTTAGACCAGCTTTTGGTGTTGCTGCCTGCCTTTGCTTCTTGAAGGCAGGAGCCTGTGGAGGACTTGTGGTAAGAGACACAGGCATGGCTGGAGGACCCCAGAGCTCGTCAGCTGAGAGGCAGGATGGCTTGAGGCGGGAAGCACAAGGCTCCTTTAGAAAGATGCGGTTTGATGGCTTGTCAGCCCACCGCTGGGTGTGAGCTGGCGGCGGTGATCCTCCCCAAAGCTGGCTGTTCGGAGGAGGAGGAAGACATAGACATTACCTGTTGCTGGTGGGCTTGAAGTTGGGAGTTTCAGAGCCCCCTGTGCTGCTTGTATTATTTGTTCTGCCACGATGGCCAGAGCATGTTACTACCGCAGGCCACAGAAATCCAAACTGGAGACCAAGCATTCACCTGTGTGTGGTGGCATGGCTGAAATGTGTTCAGTGGTGCTTGGGCAGCACAACCTAGAGCATTCCCAAGCTTTGAGAAAGCCTTGCTTCATCTAGATCAGACAGAAAGCTTCTGGACGTGCCTGAGGATGAGCACACACGAGCAAGTGAGTGTGGAGAGACAGGGAGAGATGGCCGCAAATGAATGAGTTGAAGTGTCTTTTGCAAGCACCCCACACCGCGTTACCCTGCAAGGACCATACTGGTGGGCAGAGAGAACCATGACCCTTCCTTTATCATCTTTAGTGAAAGGCTCACTGACCTTTAAAGGTTATCAGGCAGTGTTACTAGATACTAGATAAAACCAAACTTTATAGAGCTAGGCACGCAAAAGACAGCAAACTTGGCCACACCTTTTGCAATGGAGAAAGAAGCAAGCTTCACACCTCCTCCTCTCTGCATCTCTGCATACTTAGGCAGGGCCGGCCACGCGGTCAGTCTAGAAAGAAACTACAAAGGTTGAGCAAAACCTAAAGGGCAGAGCAGAAGGCGAGGACTATTTTGTCTTCAAAGCAGGAAATCATCATGGAGAAAAGCCAAATTCTGTAGAAGTAACCCCCAGAAAGTCTCTCAAAGGAGATGCAGTTTCTGAACAGAGGTTCAAGACAGCTTTGACCACATTGTGTGAGCTCCCACTGCACCATTTGTAGAGTAATACTACAAGGACAGCAGGTTCTCCTGTCTCGGAGAGGTGCTGTAAGGATAAAATTCACTAATGCTGGTGAAAGATGCTTGGATACTACAGGGAACAGCGCCACAGAAATGCCTATAAATACTGAATTTATATTTGCGTGTTATTATTGTGCCTTTGGGTTCTCTAAAATTGACTTGTTTTTAGTTTTGTGGGAATAACTTTAAAATTGGGAGCAGGGAGTAGTGTCTGAAAGCAGCATCTTAAAAAAGGGCAGCACAAGGTCTGAAGACTCTTGCTCAGGAAAGGAATGGGGGCAATGCCTGGGGGCCCTGTCCTGGTTTCAGCCAGGGTAGAGTTAATTTTCTTCACAGAAGCTAGCGTGAGGCTATGTTTTGGATTTGGGATGAGAAACTGTTGATAAGGTGCTGATGTTTTGAGCTGTTGCTAAGTAGTCAAGGACAGTCCATCTTCTCGTGCTGGCCTGCAGCGAGCAGGCTGGGGGTGCACGGGAAGCTGGGAGGGGACGCAGCTGGGACAGCTGACCCAGGCTGGCCAAAGAGATATTCCATACCATATAACGTCATGCTCAGTATATAAAGCTGGGACGAAGAAGAAGGAAGGTGTGGAGGGACGTTCGGAGTTATGGCGTCTGTCTTCCCAAGAAACCATTACGCGTGATGGAGCCCTGCTTCCCTGGAGATGGCTGAACCCCTGCCTGCCCATGGGGAGTGGTGAACAAATTCCTTGTTTTGCTTTGCTTGCGTGCGCGGCTTTTGCTTTACTTATTAAACTGCCTTTATCTCAAACCATGAGTTTCCTCACTTTTACTCTTCC
>NW_010552450.1:0-2029 GCF_000687285.1 Phaethon lepturus | reverse complement strand
ACTGCGTGCTGCTTAATTCCTGGCTGGGGCCAAACCACGACACCCTCATCTCTTCCCTGCCTGACCCTCTGACTATGGAGTATTCTGCAGGACAACGTCTTGTTCTGTTCTCAGCAGGCTTACAACACTGAAAGAGGCAAGAGCAGTAGTTGGCCACCCTTTAGGGAATGCTGGGTTCACCTTGGGATTAGGGTCAATTCTCTAAACACCCTTCTGTACAGAAAAAGACCCATTTTTTCAGTTCATTATATAATTTCAAGGCAAATCTGAGAACTGGGCAATGCATATTTCACCTGAGAGGTATCGCTCGTTTTTAATTTCTTTCAGAATATCTTTCAGTATCAGATTCAGATTCTTTCTTTCAGGATAAAGTTGTCCTTATGCAAAGCAGAGTGCCTAATAGCCATTCTCAACTATTAAATAAGTCAATTTTGCAAGGACTGTAGGTGTCAAGCCAGAGCACCATTTAGGACTACAGTACAGGGATCCTAGATTTTAAATGAAATGTTACCTCATGCATCATTTTCTGTCATACTTGTAGAATTCCAGTCGATTTCTCTCAAAATAAACATTGCTTTCTGGAATTTGTACACATGCTAAAGCTACCGGTTTGGGTTTTTTAATAACGATTTTGCTTCACTTTAAACATGTGGGTTTTCTCTAAACTCTAAAGAAACCAATGAAGGTAAAAACTTTGTACATTTTTAAATGACTGCTAAGGTCAAAAGTATGAAAGTATGTGTTGCATTGAGTGCTGTTTATGTATTTAACAGAGATGTATCTTTTTGCATTGTTAAAAAGAATGATCTATGCTTTCTTGGTGGGGGGATCTGTGCTCCAATATTGTCCAATAGCTTTCATATTCTAATTACTTTAAGTAAAGTTCTAACAGTTTGCATATGATTCATGATTCTGATTGCTTCTGTTTTATCGATTCTGATAATCTGACGTGGTCTAAAGTGCTCGTCTCATTTGGAACAAGCAAAATACACCACCTGGTGAGAAATTCATCCAGCGTGCTAATTGGTTTTGAACTATGAGCATGATGCTGCCAACTGCAAGGTCTTAACTTGAAGTTAATGAAATCCAAGGGTATCTGAAAAACGATGCAAGGCAAGCCCTTTATTTCTACAAAGCCTCCAAGTGTTGTTGGTATGGAAATACCATGGTCAGAATACTTCTTCCACACCAAATCTAAAACTTTTATCATTCCTGTTAAATAGACATTTAGTACTTAAAAAGAGAGCATTATTCTCATCAGGCCAGGGCAAAGTCAGATGTCATGAGAAGATGCTTCATCCATCCATCTGGCAAGCCACCAAAGCTGTTCTTACAAAGCTGTGAAAACATTCCTTAACCAAAAATGTTTAGCGTTTCATTTTGAACAACGTGTCCCTGGGGCACCGCCGAATGACTGAATCTGAGCCTCCCAGAGCCAGCGAGAAGGCTGACTGGGGGACTACAGCCTTAAATGTCTCTCCTGATAAGACACTTAAGCAGCCACTGTTCTTAAAAAGGTTGTGCAGAGGTACGAGGGTAGGCCTTTGCTCACACCTGCAACCGACCTGCCAGGACTCTGCTGCCTCAGCTCTCCTCACACCAGCCCACAGCAGATTCAGGCAACGCTCTCGGAGAGAAGCCTCGCTTCTCCAGCCCACAGAATGATCACCTCAAATGCTGTTTTCAATTTTAGGCAACATGTGGTCTCCAGCATCCTACATCCCTACAGCCTGTCCTGCCTTAGGGTCCCTCACGCCTTGTCAGCCCTTCAGTTCCCGCCTGTCTCGTCTTGTCTCCCTGGGGCTCCCCAACCACCCTCGCAGCCCCTGGCATCTGGGGCCACATCCCCCCTGCAGTGCAGGGCTCAGCGGTTCCCCGGCCTCCGCGGGGTGCGCCCCATCTTCCCTGCGGCGGGGCCAAGTTTGTTGTTTCCGCCGGCCCTCGCTGCGGGGCGGCGCAACGGACCCTGGGAGACCCCCGAACAGGCCACGGCTCTCGCCACGGCTCGCTCCTCCTTCCCGCGCTCCAG
>NW_010552449.1:8704-21849 GCF_000687285.1 Phaethon lepturus | reverse complement strand
TAACGCTGTTCACTACAACTCTCTGGGCTCGACCGTCCAGCCGGTTCCTCACCCAGCGAAGACTAAACCTGTCTAAGCCACAAGCTGCCAGTTTCTCCAGGAGAATGCTGTGGGAGACGCTGTCAAAGGCTTTACTAAAGCCCAGGTAGACAACATCCAAAGCCTTTCCTTTATCCGCTAGGCGGGTCACCTGGTCATAGAAGGAGATCAGGTTGGTCAAGCAGGACCTGCCTTTCATGAACCCATGCTGGCTGGGCCTGATCCCTTGGTTGTCCTGCACATGCCCTGTGAGCATTCTCAAGATGAACCACTCCGTGATCTTCCCCGGTACGGAAGTTTTATCTCTGACAGTAAACTTGTTTATTCTGGGAACTGTTATGTATATATGCAGCTCAGCTAATTGTTTTTATGTGTGGGTTTGAATACAATCAT
This sequence comes from Phaethon lepturus, assembly GCF_000687285.1. NCBI lineage: Eukaryota > Metazoa > Chordata > Aves > Phaethontiformes > Phaethontidae > Phaethon > Phaethon lepturus. The sequence goes on along the minus strand of NW_010552449.1, from coordinate 21,417 downwards.
GGGATAACCTGAACCAGCAGGATTTAGTTAAGCGTATTCAACTTTCAACTTGAATATCCGTTAATGTGTCCAGTGCCAATATAGCCCACTTCTACAGTAATGTGTGATTACTAGGAAGAGTAAATACTGTCACAAAAACTTGGACTCGTAAAAAAAGTCTAGGTTGTGGGCCAGTGCTTTCTCACCAATGGCTGCTGTGCAGTATTTAATAGAGTGGGTCACTTACAGGATTCTGCTAGTTGGGGACCTTTCAGCTGTGTGTGACTAGAAGCCAGGTGTGTGTGGGTTGTTTTTTTTGGAAACAAGGCTGCATATGGCTTGGTTCCTCTAACATCTGCAGCTGTTGCCACTTACACTACTTAGGATAGTCAGGCTGTCAGGAAGAACCAGTGATATGGTTAAATAGACACTTCCCTGTCCATCAGATACATTCTTCAGGGCTTTTCTGTTTTTATTGATTTCTGTGGTAGATAGAGAGAATTCTCCAGAACTGCTACTACAGTTGCTAGTACTAAGTTTTTGACAGTGCAGGGAATTGACCCAGAAAGACTTGCGTGGTAACACTTGTATAGCTTCATCTGTGTTGTACCTTGGTTTCTTTACAGCAGATAACACATCTCCCATTATGGAGATGCCAGGCCAAAAAAATAAAGTCTTCAGATGTATCACTGCAGTAATGCTACACTACAGGTGACCCTGTCAGCCTCTTCCAGCCATCTCTCAGCAAGTGCTGTTGAACCTTAGTTGTTCTTTGTAAGATAGGTGTGACGACTGATACAGCATGTGGAGCCTGACATGGTTCTTGTCACAGGCTAGTGAGAGAAAGTGGGGGTCATGAGTGGGTGGTAGGAACAGGTTGCCAAGAGTTCAGTAGCCACTTGCATTCCGACCTCTTATCTCCATGTTATCTGAAGGTGGATGAGGAAGGCAGAGAATTGAATAATTACCCTTCTTCCTCCTTCATTTAACATGTAATATGAATTATTTTTCTTAGCTCTGAAGCTTGACACAATGCAAGGACAAGTTTCAGAGCTCTGATAAGGGAACGTGACAGATGTTAGTGAGTTTTCCACTGGAAACCTTGGTCATAGAACTGCAGGAAATACTTGCTGTGCTGGTAAATTAAGTTGGCATGGCAGTTTGCAAGAAGCAGTATCCTGGACATGTGCTTGACTGTCCTCAAGGCACTTGGATCAAGATGAGATTTTAATACTGAACTTGTGACTTGACTTGTCAGCCCTCTGCTGATGGGATGGAGGCAGCTTCTTTACCTGGGAGAACATCCATCTTCCTTGACAATCTTTTGAGATAGACAAGTTGAGAGGAGTACTTAAGAGGATAGTGGCCAAAATGGGAGTAATTTACCAGGACTGTTTTCACAACAACAGCTTTTCATCTGTAGCATAAGCCCAGTAATACTGCTTGAATGCCAACTTAAGCCACTTAAAAATAGTGAATTTTTTTTTAACCTGCCATGTGTGGACTAAGAAGAGCCTTTAAGTCAGCTTAAACTTGCTATATGAGGTTGCACACCTTGTCTAGAAAATCTGCAGTCCTTTTATATTTCATATTACCTCATCAAAAATACTGAGGTAATTGGCTTGTGAAAGAATTTCTAGAAGATTTGTAGAGAATGGATGTGAGCTGATGGAAATGTCTCCTGGCCAAGCAAATACAGTCAAAGTGCACTTGGGGATTTGAGCATCAAGAGTTATACAGTTTGCAAAAGGCAGTAATCCCTAACTGGGGAAAAACTTATGTAATATGAAGTCTTCACTATTCAGAACTGTGCTGGTTTTGGCTGGGATAGAGTTAATTTTCTTCATAGTAGCTAGTATGTGGTTATGTTTTGGATTTGTGCCTGGCTAGCTCAGTCAGTAGAGCATGAGACTCTTAATCTCAGGGTTGTGGGTCCATGCCCCACACTGAGAGGAGGAGATACAGCTGACCCCAACTGACCAAAGGGATATTCCATACCCTATGATGTCATGCTCAGTATATAAAGCTGAGGAAAGAAGAAAGTGGATGATGTTCAGATTTAGGGCAGTTGTCTTCCCAAGTAACTGTTATGCATGATGGAGCCCTGCTTTCCTAGAGATGGCTGAACACCTGCCTGCCATTGGGAAGTGGTAAATTAATTCCTTATTTTGCTTTGTTTGTGTGGACAGCTTTTGTTTTACCCATTAAACTGTCTTGATCTCAACCATGAGTTTTCTCACTTTTATTCTTTTGAGTCTCTCCTCCATACCACCAGGGGGGAAGGAGTGAGTGACTGTGTGGTACTTAGTTGCCAGCTGGGGTTAACCATGACAAGAACATAAGGAAAAATAGTACAGGCAGAATGCTTAATAACTTGAAGCTCTTATCCCAGCTGTCTAAAAAAAAAAAAAGAAAAAAAACAAACCCAAAAAACAAATGTATCTCTTAAGTCAGATTTGCTTAGTGTTTTCCACTTAGACTAAAGGCTAAGAAAAGACTGAGGCATTTTTGCATGTATTCTAGATTGACTTTTCATCAGAAGAAAGCGGAGTTATCCAGGTCACTTGAAAGGTGGAAGGAATTCTCAGCCTCTTTAATAAATTGGCCAAAGATAGTAGCTGACAGTAACTTATGAGGAACTGCTTTGAAACCTTTCTTCTAAGGGAAATTAGCTAGACTGAGTGGTCTAAAATTTTAAAAGCTCTTCCAAGGTAGCAGCTATGGCTGTTTTAATTTCTATGGAAACATGTTTAATGGGGGAACCTTGTTGCAGAGTCATGTAGCTTACCCAAACAACTAAAGGTTAATCAGGAAAGTACATAGAGTCAGTTATGATTTTTGGGTGCTATTTAAGTTTATGTTAATGATACTTAAAATCTTGATTTGCTAATCAAGATTCATATGCAATGTGACTGTGTCATTTGGTCATTAAAAGTTAGCTTTGTAAAACGTAAATGTTACGGTTTGGGTAAAAAAAACCCTAAAAATAATTGCTGGGCACAATTTGCCAACTTGGCTGTTTCTATGAACATAATTAAAAAAAAGTGGCTAAGAGATAACTTTGGTAATTAGCAAACTGTAAATTATATGTGTTTATTGCTGTTAATCACTGCAATATGTGACTTGTATTTATACTTTATATGCTTTTGCTTGAGCCACAATCTCCTTGCTCCATGTAGTTAAGTTGCACTTGTTGAAGAGAAGTTGAGTAGCTGCCTGACTTGAGGTGTAGGCTTTAGGATCTCAAATGTGGACAGTGCTTTGACACATGATGGTCTTTCCACCATGCAAAATTAAACAGTGCTAGAAGTATTCTTCAGGAGGTTTATACTTTCTCTGCTTCCCCTTCTCTCCTCTGTTACTATCATACTTGGTTCAAAAGTGATACATGTTATGTAGTCTTAACATAAGACAAGGCTTGATGTGAGAGAACAGTAATTCATTTCTAGGACTGCATAAACTTTCAAGGGTATGCTGTCTGCAAAATAGGTGCCATAACCAAATCTTGGATCTGAACTTTTGTGGTTGAAAAGGGGCAGGGAGCAGCAGCATCTTCCTGCATCACCCACGTGCCAGAGCAGCCAATGCTTTACTCAGTGCCGTGTGTCTGGAAAATCCACTCAGACCTTTGTCATGTTTTTGTCTTAATTATGTCTGTGAGATAGAGAACCTTAGTGTAGGTCACAGGGAGTTTTGAGTCTCATGTTAGCTGTGAAAGTAACAAAGGAATTTAAATATAATCTGTAATCTTGCTGATAGGGTTTTGATACTTGACAATACACTCTTATTTAGAACAGGAAGACTCTTATGGGCATGAAATCAATGAGGTTATGTCAAGACATATACTTTAAAGGAGGCTGGCTAAATATGTACTATTGTATCTCTGCTATTGGTAGCAGCAAGACCACCCATTTAGACTGGCCTTTGGAGAAAATCTGAAATATTTGTGGCTGATGTGAATTAGAGCTTCTGCTGGTGGGAATGCCAAAGTGATGACAGGAGGCATGACAAGGAGACTCTTAAACTCCTATGGGAGAGAAATCCAGTGAGCGGGCAATTTTTATGTTTACTGACTCTGAAAGATGCAGTTCAGCTACACAATGTCTGCAGATAACTAATCTTTGAAGAGAAATGGATAAATTAGATTTGGGATTTCTTTGCTTCTTTCTTTTCTCATAGAGATATATGAAGTTTCACGTGAATGGGCTGGAGATCTCTCCCACTCAGACAGGATTAAATCTATCCAGACCATCTTGTTAGTATAATTCTTCACTCAGTGCAAAATGGGAGAAAAAGGAGATTGCCTCATGAAAGAAAGTTTTGCTGGGAACTTTTAATAACATTTTTCAATATGATTTCCAAACAAACTATATTAAATTGTTGTGCATATTCTCTGGAGAATTTGGGCAGAAATTTAAGTCACTGACTACTCGAGTTACTTTAGTGGCTGGACTACTTCAGCAGCTTTTAACAATTTCAAGAAAAACAGAGATGCATTTGCTTAACTATGTTTCCCTAAGTTTAAATCCAAGTTGGAGTAAATGACAGGCTTGTGATGCAGCTTTTTAGAGTGGTCCAGGCACTGTGGTTTATACAACTAAAAACTATCAGAGTGGTTTGGGTTGGAAGAGGCCTTAAAGATCATCTAGTCCAACCCCCCTGCCATGGGCAGGGACAACTTCTGTTAGATTAGGTTGCTCAAAGCCCCGTCCAACCTGACCTGGAACACTTCCAGGGATGGGGCATCCACAACTTCTCTAGGCAACCTGTTCCAGTGCCTCATCATCCTCATAGTGAAGAATTTCTTCCTTGTATCTAATCTAAATCTACCCTCTTTCAGCTTAAAGCCATTACCCCTTGTCCTATCACTACATGCCTTTGTAAAAAGTCCCTCTCCAGCTTTCTGGTAAGTCCCCCTTCAAGTACTGGAAGGCTGCTATAAGGTCTCCCTGGAGCCTTCTTTTCTCCAGGCTGAACAACTCCAGTGATCTGGATAGGAGAGGTATTCCATCCTTCTGATCATCTTCATGGCCTTCCTCTGGACTTGCTCCAACTGGTCCATGTCCTCCTTATGTTGCAGGCAGGCCCAGAGCTGAATGCAGTGCCTCACATGGGGTCTTATGAGAGCAGAGAGGAGGGGGAGAATCATGCATCCCAGAATATGGTTGGCTTTCTGCTGGGTCACGTTGAACTTCTCATCAGCCAATGCGCCCAAGCTTTTCTCAGGGCTGTTCTCAATTCATTCTGTGCCCAGCCTGTATTTGTGCTTGGGATTGCACTGATCCATGTGCAGCACCTTGCACTTGGCCCTGTTGAACTTCATGAGGTTTGCACAGGCCCACCTCAAGCCTGTCAAGGTCCCTCTGGAGAGCATCCCTTCCCTCCAGCATGTCGACAGCACCAAACAGCTTGGTGTCCTCGGCAAACTTGCTGAGGGTGCACTTGATCCCACTATCCATGTTGATGACAAAGATGTTAAACAGCACTGATCCTAATACCAACCCCTGAGGAATGCCATTTGTCAGTGGTCTCCACCTGGACATTGAGCCGTTGACTGCAACTCTTTGTGACTGTCTAGTTAATTCTGTATCTACAGAGTGGTCCATCCATCAAATCCATGTCTCTCCAGTTTAGAGACAAGTACATTGTGCGGGACAGCATCAAAATGCCTCACACAAGTCCAGGTAGATGGTGTTAGTTGCTCTTCCCTTATCCATAAACGCTCTAACCCCATCATAGAAGGCCACCAAAGTTGTCAGGCATGATTTGCCCTTAGTGAAGCTGTGTTGGCTGTTGCCCATTGCCTCCTTATTTTCCATGTGCTTTAGCATAGTTTCCAGGAGGATCTACTCCATGATTTTGCCTGGTACATTTTGGGTTTGTCTTCAGATAATGTATGTATTTAGTATACAGACATGAATAGAAAGCTCAACCCTTCTGAAATGGAACCTCTATAAAGTTTTGAAAGATCGTATATTTTTTTTGGTCCTATTATGTTATGAATTATTTCATGTTACTGTTATTATTTGTTTTTTTAATATAATTGCAAGGCAGTGATACATAGGATACCCATTCAAAGCAATAGTTACCAAAGATGTGTACTAAAGCCTCAGTGCAATGTACTGCCTTACATCTGGGTGAGCCTAGGAGCTCGTAGACATTTATTGCAGCTCAGCTGATGGGTGGTAAATTATTAAGCCACAGTAACTGTATTATGTGTCCATATTACTTGAAATCAATGAGGGTGCTTTGTAGAGAGAAAAGTTAAGAAACATGCATATTTAAAAGCTGTGCAGACAGGCATTTCTAGAAAAACGGGATTTCTTGTTCATCCATTTGACCATTCTGAACTCAGTGAACTAAAACTGTTTATATGCCTGCTGAGATCTGCCCTATATTGTACTACAGTGTTGGGGGGGAATTAGGCTTGCATGTTTTCATTTCTGCAAGTACTCATGAATACAACTTACAAATACCCATAGCAATACTATAAGAATAGAGGAGAAAATGGTGATTTGACAAGAATAAGCTGTGCTTGTTTACATGCTGCTGAACTGGAGAATAACTGGGCCGCATGTCTTGACTATAGCTAAGCTGTGTGGTGTGTCATCAATGCCTTATACAGGGCTCACTGAGAAGCTAAATTGCTGCGTATTGTCCTTCCCTGGACACTGATGGTGCCGTGGCCTCACTGGAGAGGCTGTGCCGATGGGGAGTATTCAGTGAGGCTACAGAGATGCTGCACCAGTTCTTGCCTAATAGAAAGCAGCTTCTGGCCCCGTTCTCCCAAAGCATGTGTGCCTCATCAGTTCCTTTCTTCCTATGTGATCAGCTTCAGGTTTGAGCCTGTGTGGAAGGGAAGGTGTTTGGCAGTAGGGTTCCCTCTTTATTTTTTTTTTTCTTCCCATTCAGACTGCATTTTTGAGCTATTGTTTAGTTTCTTCCCCAAGTAGCTGTGGGGATTGCTCTCCAGGTTGACTTTACTTTTTTACATGCAACCAATCAGGCTCTCTCTGGGAAATAGCCTTGGGCAAACAGTCAAGGGAATCTTGATTTTTGACTTTGCTGCAGGAAAGTAAAGCTGTGGCAGAAAGCTGTTTTAGGATTCATTTCATGCTCTAGTGAAGCAGGAGGACTAGAAACCCTAAATTTTGGTTTAAGAACTAGTCCTACTACATGTGTACTGCTTGTAGAAGAGAAATCTGGGGAGACAGAGTCTAATTAGTCTCCAGAATTAATTGGAAGACTTGACTAGGAAGCCTGGCATTCATTGTCTGTCAAATGACCTCATTAAAACAATGAATCACACCTCCAAAGCAGAGAGGTGAAGTGATTTGCTTCCCTTTCCTGAATTATCATTTCACCTTTGTTTGTCATTTTTATTTTTTTGTTCTGTGTTAGATGAATGCTTTTGCTGAATTGAATGCCTTTGATTCAAGCGAAGCTGTTAGAGAAGGGAGAAGACAAATGCCGAAGGCTGAATATAGATGAGTTCAAATGGACTATAGATTTAGTCTCTGTGTCTCATCTAAATTTGTCTTTAGAATTGAAGACATCTTCTAGAAACAATGATTTTGTATTATACAGTAACAGGACTCTCAATACTTGTAACAAAACTGCATTTAAAGGTGGTCTCCTTGCAGAAAAAGCTGTAAAAAGAATTTAAACTGAGTTTGTGTACATTTTTGCTTTGTTTTTGTTTACTGAGGCCCAAAGTGCCGGTATGAGACTTTTCTTCTATTAAAAGTAGATGTGGCCTGTGTATTTCTGGCTGTAGCCCTCCAAGGAATAATTCATAAGTAATTCAGCTAAAGATTCAAGAATTGCTAAATGTTTTCCAACCTGTGAATTAAATAAGTATTATATAAGTATATATAAGTAGGTAATCCAACCTGTGTTACAGAACTACTTTTAACATAGATTGGTACGTGATCAGCTTTCAAATGCATGATGCTAAACTTCAGCATATCTCCTAGAGGGGATTTCAATAAAACATTCTGTGTAAAATTATTTTTGTGAGGTTTGAGGTTGAGATAGATGTGGATATTAAGCCTCAAATCAAATGTCCACAAGGAATAAAACTACAATTTTTGAGTGGTGTTTAAAGAAAACAAATGGGTATTACTGTCATAAAGCTGAGTTGGTTAGTTATAAAGTGAAGGCTTATTGAAATACTTTGAAGTCTCCTTTCCTGCGTCTAAGAGGGAAAATGTGCATCTTTTCTAGAATGCTGCCTTTCCTTGATGGGGAGCTGCAAAACGACAAAGGCAGAAGCACTGGAGCACAACTGAGTTAATGACAGCCAGCTCCATGCAAGTGTCAGATGTAAAATGATATTTAAATCAGAAACGTACTGACCCAGTGCTGTGGTTTGCACACCCGTGGGATGCGCTCAACAGCGCTACTGCCACATACAAAATGCTCTTGTTGGGTTTTACTATTTGGTACTGCAGACCCTTATTACAAGAAAAATAGTTCCTGAGGAGTAGAGTATTTGCAATTATTGTATGTACTTCAAGTGAATACAGCTCCCTTCCTCTTCCTTAAGAATAGCCTCAACTACCTCAGACCTGTTTATGGGGCTGCCCCTACAGCTTGGTTTATTTTGGCAACACTAAGAAGTTTCTAGGTGGTGTGAAACTTGCTTGAAAACTTCAAGCAAACAGCTTGTTTTGCAAAAGAAGGCGATTGTGGTACCACTTCGGCATATAAGAGAAGGAACTCCCCTCCCTTGCTGTAATGTCATATTGAAAATCAGCTGACCCCTGGCTGCGTTTCATATCCAAGGGAAACTTGCTCCAAACTCTTTTGGGTTGGGGGGGGGGGGAATGGACAGAGAAATGGCAGAGGTGCCTCTCAAACAGGGATATCCCAGATGGGTGTAGTCAGGGTACCATAGATTGCCCTGTCCACTCTGCAGATGCCCCTTCCCCTAATGCTCTTTCAACTTCTGTGATGCAGTTGGACAGTTTCCAGTTGCAGTGTCGTCTTGTAGCCTTGATGGTGAGTGAAGGTGGTGTAGAGTATTTGTGGCTTTAACAGGCAACTAATAAAGTCTTCCAAAGGGAAGGACTGAACTTCAGCCCATTCCTTCCCAAAGCTGTCTTAATCTGACGTTTTGGCATGGGAGTATAGCTTTTTATGGGAAGAGCTGTTGAAAGGCAATACTAATTGCATTAATCCCAAGTAAAAATCTTTTAAGATCACTTTAGAGAGTTTATTTCTATGATTTCACTGCAGATCTTCATTCAAGTTTGATAATAAAAAAATCCTGACATGTATTTATACGTTTTGAACAGCACCATGCCGCATTAGAGTTGCATTTGGCAAGTCTTTACAATGGTGAAAGGATAATGCAGAACCAATGCGTAGTGCATTGAAAGCTGTGAATTTTTAGAGTAAACCCATCTCCCTTTTTCTAACTTCTGAATGGATAAGTACTGTACACTTGACACGTTTAGAGTGGATATTGTTGCAGTGGCTTATGCCCATGTGGAAGAAGACAGCTTCTTGAGGATGGAGGGGGAGGATTTGGGGTCTTAACAACTCTGCCGTTCTGATCATTGATTTAGGATAGCTGTCTGGCCAGATGGGAGGTGCAATGTTGATATGCATAGATGTGTTCCTGTGCTGGCCTTCATCTAGTTAGTTCAGGAGTGGAGGCTAGAATATAAAAGGTTGTCAGTGAGCATTTGTAGCCCACACTGATGTGTATGCTGCTCTGCCTTTAGCTGTGGCTTCAACTAACAGCAGTGTTGGTGCTACAATAACCATGGTGCAACAACCATGCAGTACTACTGTGCATAAACTGTCAGGAAAGGAAATTGCTCAGTGGGGGTGATACCTGCCAAGATTGCGGTCCCACCACAAAAACCTGACATCTTCCTCAAGTTGAAATACACACTTAGACTTTCCTTATGCACGGTGTAGCATCTGAATAATACACGTTTCAGAGTGACTTTTTTGAAAGGTACCGTATTGTTATTTGGGTGGTGACCTTTTTCACTGGAATTTTTAGCCTCAAGCATTTAGCTAGGAAGTCATGCTTTTTGTCCTTTCACATCAACCTGACTGACTAAATCCATAATTACATTCCATGTTTCTAGCTAAATGATTTAATGATAAGAACCTTTTTGTAGGTGTATACATAGTACTGTGGGTAAACATTGTTCTCCCAATGTGACAGTAAGGGGGTGGTTTAGCTCTTAATGCATCTGCAGTTACTGCAAGAAATTGTATACCAAAAGGATTTCAGATAATGGTGCAATTGTAAGCTTATTTTCTCCCACAATTTAAAAAGAGAAAATTTGCTGAAGCTGGGGAAAATATCACAGTGAATAAAGACTTGGTCCATGAATATATATATATTTTTTTTTTTTTTAGAATAGTGTCATTCACTGAGCTCCACAACCAGTTTCACCCAGTATAAGCCAGTGGTGCTGCCTCTGTCTCCTTGTTCCTGCCTTGCCTCAGACTGGCATAAGTGTTGCTGTGGAGCTGAGTGGTGAGCCTGGTCAGAGCTGAGCCAGCTTGAAAGTAGCAGGGCAAGAGGAAAAACAGATGAGTTTTTAGCCAGATCAGCTCTCTGTTCCAACTGAGTACGCAGCCAACCAAAATGCTAGTGCCGGCATGGAGAGTGGCGAGAGAAACTCCTCTTTTGGCAAGAATGCTGATTTCTGTGCAGGCTTAAACTGTGAAAGTCTGCTTTGACTATTTGCATTGTATCCAGCCATAGATTTTGCTTGATTCAACAGTTGGTAGAAGGCCCTGTGTAGTAAAAGCCTGAAAGACAGCTAGCAACTGTGCCTGAACACTCATGCAGAAGAAAAGCTAGTTGTTTGCACCTCCTCTGTGTGCCGAGAGTATGGGTATAAGGTTCCTGGAGATCAGGCCAGAGAAATTCCAGCTTAGCAGCAAAAGCTTAAATAAAAATGTATAGTCTGCCTTGATTATTTTTTTTACTCAAAATGATGGTTTCATGGGATCATAAAAATTACTTATGTTTTCTAATCTTTTTTCCCTAGGAATTTATCAAAGAGCTGCTAACTCGGATAAGAGGAATGAGGAAACTCAGTCCCCCTCAAAAGAAGAGTATATAAATAACTCGAAGTAGTAGCACTCTGTAAAAGACATGGCAAAGGAAATGGGACTTTGAATACAAGACCTTTATTAAAATAGTTGTCTTTCTCCACAACTTTTTTGATTTTATTCAGTTTTGACTCAAGAAATTTCTTTTGTGTGTTTTAAGGGTTCTTTTTTTAAGTGTCAATTTTTTTTATCAAGAATATCAACAACTTGGATGCTGCTCAAATTTCACTTGAGGATTACACAAGCAAGTGAAGAATCCCAGAGTTAGTGATGAGGGGCAGCAAGCCTATGTGGTAAACCAGAAGATCTTGTAAATTTACAAAGCTAGGAGACTTATCCTTGCTACTAGTTGGATAACATTTTTTAAGTTGGTTGTACATTTAACTCATGGATGTCAAATTTCTTGTGCTTGTCTGTACATAAATTATGAAGTTGGTTGTGAATACTGTTTCACATGGATGGAAGGAAAAGTTTGTTACAGTAAATTATTTAAATGGTGGTTATTGCAAATTTGCTACCAGAAGGTACCAATTTAGATTACTAAAATGAGTGCTGCCACTTTTCTAATACCCTTAAAGCTGCCCAGTGAAGAATTTAATCATATCTCCTTGTTTAGGCTGTGGCATATGAGAATTGGGAATTTTAAGGGCTTAATTTGTAGACTTAAAGTTATTTGATTGACTTTGATGCTTTGCCAGATCATTTCCTCTCACCTCATGGTGTCTTGGAACTGTGCTATCCTGTATTGAATAAGGGCCTGCAGTGATATCTGGAGAAATGTCTGTCACCATTTAAAGCTGCTTCACAGTGGAGGAAAGGCAGTGCTACCAAAATGAATTACAAGTACTGTCCTGCATTTAATGATGTGGTCTTCACTGAATGCAGATTCCTCTCCTGTTAAGGTAGGCAAAGAATATTATAGTCTTTGCTTATGGCTCTGCCCTGAGAAGTGGGGAGACTTATTAACTTGGGCTCTCTTACTTGTAAAAGCAAGAACAGAAGAGATCCCTGCTCCCTCTTGGAAAACGTCCTAACTGAAATATTCAATAAGCTACCACATGCTGGTAGGTGACACTAGTCAGGCATTTTATATCAAGGGTGCTCTGAACATATTTTATTTTTCAAAAGAAGTACATGTTTGTGAATTTTATGTATACTGGCAAGCTTTTTTAATGTATTTAATTTTGTAATGTTTACCGATGATTTTATTTACCAGATATTTACTCAAATAAATGGAACAACTTGTGACTTGTTACATGTACACTTTACAAGAGTACTGTTGCTGAGTAGGTTGGTAAATGGACTTGCTCGTCAACAAGAGAGACCTGTGAGGTGGTAAGTACATCAGAACCCAGCTATACACACCCTAACTGGCTTTTAATGTGCCCAGTATCACTTGGCCCTTGCCTGGTGTCACTCAGTCAAACTCCTGTAACCTGGTGCACAGCTTCACTTTTGAAAGTCTTCTGCAGATGATGTCTTCCTTCCCTGTGCCCTGAGGGATTTAAAAAAAGCGGGGCGGAAGCCTGGAAATAATTTATCTTTTGGATAAATTTTGCTGCTTCCTGTTTTGCCTTCTGCTGGAGGTGGGTGTAGGGGAGGGCTTACACTGGGTGACTGTCAGTTCTCTGCTGAAGGTGTGGCAG
>NW_010552449.1:427-8663 GCF_000687285.1 Phaethon lepturus | reverse complement strand
GAGGCACTCTACCTTTCTTCTCTTGTGCGTGTCTCTGGATTTTCAAAAAATTCCAGCAGGCCTAAGAAAAGACTCGGTTGGTTTGCCTGCAGCATCTTAAATTTAAATCTTATACCTTGCTGAATGTGCAATTCAGCTCTGGTTTCCTAAGGAGTCTTCCAGCAAACTTTTTTAAAGTTGTGAGGTGAAATCTGTGCTCCAGGGAAATTGGCGGGAGCTTGTGATTTCATCTGTCTTTGTGCTGGGATCTCCCACTATCATTGTCAGCATTATCAGTGAGATGTCTTTGGTTCTGAAAGAGGCCCCTGTGAATGACCTCTCTTGCCACGAGGTGATTGTCTCTTCTTGGCCTGTGCTGCTTGTAGAGGATCTGATGTAGCTAGATCTAAATGACCAAGTTTCTATTAACATCACCATTTAAAGGAGAGAGTTACAGGAAAAGCTTCCTTAACTCCTGAGGTAAGGGGCCTTCAGATTTTTCACATGGCTCTGGAGGCAGTAATCAGTGGTGTTAGTAAAGAAGTCTTAGTTACTAGCAAACTTCTGATGCTTGGGCAGGTACTTTCACAAGCCTTTTTCTGGAAAGCCTTTGGTTTGTAAACCATTGGGAGCCTTTTGCGAGCACCAAGATACACTTATCTATTATGTCCAAAATGAGAGAGAGAAAAAAAAACCCAACCAACTTTTAGATTTGAGACTTGTTGGTGATGTTCAATTCTGAGCTGGTGTCTGAAGTGCTGTCTCCTCATGAGTACTGTTCCCTGACTACATTTATTCATGCGCATGTAACACAGGGGCTGAAACAACTGAGAGTGTGCAATATGCCTTTTCAACTTCTGAGGTGGTTACAAGCTGCCTGCATTTTGCAGGTGATATTTAGAAACAACCCCAGGTCTGAACATAAAGGTTCTAGTAATTTCCACCTCCACACATGTATTTTGTAGTTTCACTTATTTTGAATATAACTTTTTTCTTCCCTTATAGAAATGGTGTGCAAAATCAGAAATGTCACGTAATGGCAACTGCAGAAGTTCTATCACCTCCTACAACAAAATGCTACTCCACAGATTTTTTCCCACATGTTACATGGCTAAAATATGCCTGCCCAACTGTGTGCATCACACATTTGCATCTTTTGTCCTGTTTGTCTTGCACTGAAGTAGCTGGGGTGGGGTGGGGTGGGCGGAGCACCTTCTAAAACCAGTTGGTTTGGTAATATACTTGGAAACAACGGAGACTGGGACAGTCCTTACTATTTTCTTGTCGTATGTGGATGGGACAGTCACTTCTGTGAAGGGCTCTCTCTCCTCCAGCTTTACATGTTTTGCTATTTTACAAGTGTCAGTGAGCAAAACCAAACTCTAAATAGCTTTTGTCTGCAGCTGGCCTGATTTTACTAGAGTCTTAAAGGGTCTTATTCTTGCTGCTTTTTACTTAATGGAGATACTCTTGGCCTTGGTGTAAGTGAGGGGAGAATCGTCCCGATTTTACTAGAGTCTTAAAGGGTCTTATTCTTGCTGCTTTTTACTTAATGGAGATACTCTTGGCCTTGGTGTAAGTGAGGGGAGAATCGTCCCATTCATTTAAGATTTCATTGTGCTTTATGTCTTTATGCAGTGTGGGTGTTCTTGCCTCTGAGCAATATTCAAGGGGGATATCAATAGCACACTGTTACTGAAACAACTTGAAATTAAATCTTACAGTCCAGGCTCTTCGCTGCCTTGGCTGGACAGCTTTCCTGAGAAGGGCCAAGTCTGGCTGCAATGAGAGCTTCCTCTGGCTTTTTAAGTAGCTAATGAAAGGAACTGAAGTTGCTTCTTATAAATATGTAGTGAAGCTGAGGCTTTTGTTTTGGTATTGAAGTGCCTCTCCAGTGTACAAAGATTGCCTGCAAGAGCCTGTGTTTTTTGGGTCTGCTTCATGGCATAATTAGCCTTTGCGTGTTTTACAGCAGGAACTGACAATGTGATGTCTCCTGTGGTTGCCCTTCTAGTTGGCTTAGAGGAGGAAAATGCTTGTAATCATATTTAGTGTGCCTTACCAGGCTGCAGCAACAGGTTAGTATATTCCTGCAGCACAAGAAGAAAGGAGACGAGCCATTCTACTGCCAGCCTTGGTTTTGCCCCTTCCTCCCATTATTCCTATAGTGGGTTTTACTCCTAAAGTTGCTGTTCATGCAGGGAACACCTGGGGAAAACGTGAGAGGAAGGCTTTCCCTATTCTCAGAGAACATGACCAAGAAAAGCGGGAGCAAAATATCGCCTGCAAAAAAAGGAGCAAAAGTGCTCCTTTTGTGCGCTTCAAACTCTTTGACACCGAGTCTTGGTAAAGAGTCTTTAGCACTTTACCCTAGTAAGTATAATAGCGTATGTGAAATTGGAATTAGTGTGCAATCTATTTCTATGATGGCTTTGCTGATTTAAGATAGCCTTAATACAAACATGCATCTCCAGGGTAAAAAAAAAAAAATTGTGGGCCACATCAACAGAGAGCCTGTTGCTTGGAAACTAGAAGATGATAGAGGTCTGAACAAACAGTTGAACTTAAACTGTAAATACAGAATGTTTCTGAAGCTTTGAAATTGCTATTTATAATAATCTTACCTGATGCCAATGGGATTTTATTTGCTTTATTCAGTAGAATATGATGACCAAATTCTCTGAACTATTAGCTTACACTACTTACAGACCTCTCTGTTTTCCAACAAAAATTGACATTAGCTGTTTAAAATTAAAGAAACTGAGCTACCTGAAAACTTAGTTTTTACAATGTATCTAAGACTGAGACTTCTTTTGGAGGTGCAGTTAACAGGTATTGTTTGGTAGTAAACTCAAATGTCTTCTCTCACCACATTGGTATTTTAGTTGAACTTATTTATCTTCTAACTTCAAAATCAAAAATATCCTGGGATAGCACTTAGCAGAGGTTTCAGTCTGACCAACTATATAATACTGGGTTGGACTTGAAGCACATAACTCGTTATCAAAGTGTAGAGGACGATCCACTTCAAGGACTGAGACTTGTCTGACCACCCCTTCTAGGGGTCAGAGGGGCACAACAGCACAAGAAGTCTTCCTGCCTCCTGCAGGAGGATCCTACATCGGTGTCAGCAAGGCTTTGACTCTTGCCCTGGCTTTGTGGATGGGTCTGTGTCCCCTCCTGTAGCCCATAGTCATACTGGGGCTTGTGGGAGGTGGAGCGGTGAGTACTATCAGGTAGATGAAGAATTAGAGCATGCTGGTCTATGACAGGATTGCGCTTATCCAGGATCGGTGGTGCCTTTGGTGTTGCTTGACCTGAGGCAAAACCAGGTTGGAATAACCCTTATTTAATAAACCGATACATAGCAAAGAGGGAATCCCAGTAGGGATAGTATGTTGAAACTCCCATCAGTATCTGCTGTCTCGTAGTTAGACAAGCCAATTTGTGACAGCGGTGGCTGTGCAGACCCTGCAGGCAGGTCTCCCCACAGCTCCGTCTGAACCTGGCTTTGTGTCGGGGCTGCCTTCCTGTTTGTTCAGCCTCTACTACTGCGGTGAGCAGCAGGAAGCCTCACAAAGCTTCAACAGATGCTTCAGCCTTGTCCAGCAACCGGTACTGAGTCAGAGCCGTGTCAGGACTACAGACAGTGTGCCATGATGGTGCTTGAGACAAAGGCACTAGAATTGACTTAGTGAACTACCCCTGTGGTAGGCTAAGTAGGTAGCCTTCAGGTGTGTCCTAAGAGTTGCCACAACAGAGAGGACTTCTGGATGCTGCTTGTGGGTTGTTTCTAATGTACCAGGACGACACTGTGGGCAGAGGACAATACGCTGCCTATTGCCTTTAGAAATGTAAAGGATCACGTGTTGGATTGATGGTTGGACTTGATGATTTTAAAGGTCTTTTCCAACCTTAATGATTCTGTAACTGTCTTGTTTGGCTATCGCACCATACCAAAAATGGAGTTGGATTTGCCCTGTGCTAAAGTGGACCCTCAGGCAGTTTTGTACCAAGTTCCTGCAACTAATGATCCGCAATGAACTGCATGTTTTCTGTTGTGTCTCTCCAGTCTTAATTTCAAGCCCACCAAAGCAGTAGTTACTGTATCTGTTTTAGCATCCATTGCCTCCAGTACTGTCATGGTGCATTTGTCTACAGTCTGCATTAATTTTCCCCATTCCTTCAGGTTTAACAGCTTGATTATTTCTCTTAAGGACCTTTTATGACTCAGTGGAAATGGGAATGTGACATCTGGTGCTATTTCTGACACAGAGGCTCTGCTGCAAATACCAAATCAATCCAAAAGACTAGACAGGATGCTGCAAATGCCAAATCAATCCAAAAGACCAGACAGGATGCTGTAAATGTTGTGTATTCTGAATTATGGCCTCATACTGCTGGAGCTTACTCACTTTTTGCCTTATTTCCTTACCTCACTTTCCCAAATAAGTCTTCATCAGTGTGTGAATGCAACTCGGTCACATACTATAAGGAGAGAACAAAGCTCCTGGAGCTAATCAAACAATTTCTTTTACACTTTGGGTGAAAAAAAAGGCAAAATGTGGGCTTTAGTGTGGTTTTTCTTTTTTTCTTCCCAAATATCTGGAAGATGTTCTAGTGGTGTTTGCAGGGCCAAGGAAATATTCTTGTTTAGAAACCTGAGGGTGTAGTGCAAGTAGCAAAACAAGGAATACCTGGTGGCAGACGCACAAGCTCGCCAAATGGAGTCCTTCTTTGTGTCCTTTGGAAAACAAACCATCCGTGTCTCCTGAGCTCAGCGGCTGTCAGAGGTTAACTTCCTTCCATTGGGCTCCACTGAGCTTTGCGCTGGGTCCAGGTGGTGGCCCTGCGGAGAGGTGAGTAACTGGTTCTTCAGGAGTAATGCAGCTATAAGCACATGTGTGTGGTGATGTACCAGACAACTTGCTCAACCCTGAACCTGATGTTTGGGCTACTAATAAGCCAATGTGTCAGGCAGAGCGTTGGTATGACGTGTCGTCAGCCTTTTCCACTTTGCAGTGACTGTGATGTGTGTAGTCTCCGCTGCTGCTGCCGGGAAGGAATACTGCAGCTTTTCAGCCTTGAAATTAGGAAAAGCATGTTTTTCATTTGGGAGGGACAGGAGTTTGTTGCCAACCCAAACATAAAGATAACTCTGTTCTTTAGATATAGGTACCTAAAAAGCAAGTCTTTCAGATAAGTATAGCTGTATAAATGCTATTACCAACTGACAGTTTTGAGAGAAAATGAAGCTGTTTAACTTTCTTTTGTCTGGACCCATTTAAATCATACCTCCTAAATTCCAGCTCTTCTTTCAGTCTAGCTTTCACAGTCATTAGAAATGCTTTAACATACTCCTTTGGGGCATTTTTCTGGTGCTGGTTTAGACTTAAAAACAAGCACAAAATGATCCTCCCTTATTGGAGAAAGGCTATGTACGCTGTAACTTGGTTGCAAGATTCTCCTCTTTATAGTTGTCTTGAAGGTGTTTCTGTTTCCATCTCAATGTACCACAGTAATGCATGTCTTATAATGGTAAATCCTTGGAATTTTAATAGCCTACCTCAAGTGCCTGCTCTTTCTTTTGTCCTCTGATGTGCCTTGGTCAATAGCTGCCATTTAGCATATTGTATTGATTATTTCTTCATCTACGAAGATGTACATTCAGCTCAGCAGTTAATTACTCAGGCTGGATTTTCTGTCCTTGGTACAAGGACAATGTGTTTAAAAATATGTCAACTCTTCAAAGATTACATGTTTTAATGCCAGGTTGAGTGAAGTGGTAATTGTTTAACTTCCCCCTTCTGGTTACCTCTCACATATGAAAATCCTGAAATTAGGATGACTTTTTCAGTTCTGATCTTGTTGGCTGCTTCCAAATTTATTTAGTACTTGTATTTCCTACAGTTTTTATTTATGGTTGCTATTGGTATCTGCTCTAACAACTGTTCCCCCTCCCTCAGAATTCCTCTCTAGTGCTCCCATCCCTTTTGCAACAGAAATTCAAGTATGTCAAAATTTCACCACCTCTGCAGCATCAGCAAAGATAACTAGGCAGGGATTCAAGACAGATCAAATAAATCAGGTTAACCCACAGTATGGCTGTGTTTTCTTTGCTGAAGAAAGTTAGGCTATCATGCCCAGCCCTAGTCCTGAGTTTCACACCTCTTTTTCATAAAGTCAGAATATTCCCTAGGAAGATGGGTTTATTTTTCTAGGCAGGAAGCACCTGAAAGAAAGTGCTTAAAACTCTGGGAGTTGGTTCAAATATCTCTATAAGGCTCATGTACAAGGTTGGCTTTTTAAAAACCAAAAAAATAAGATTGGGACTGTTCAGTGATGTATCTAACCACTGACTCCTGTGAACTAGAAATTGAAAAACAGCAGCCAAATACGCATCAGGGCTGGGAACCCAGATCAAACAGCAGGTATGGTACAGGAATATGCTGACCTTCCACTTCTTTCAAAGCTTCCTCCCTGTCTGTACCTTGCTTAGTCTCAAATGCTCAAAAACCATGAGGTAAGTAATGTAGGCACTCTGAGGCTACTGAGTCCTGAATCTTTTATAATGCATATTGGACTGTTTGATTGTTTCTTGAGATGTTTTCTCAGGGGCCACTTGTAAGTTGCTTGCTGTGTTGATGGAGGACAGAAACTTTCTTTCCCATCTCCAGCAATTTCAGGAACAGAAATCCTAGGAAGGATGCTGGTCTTGTGATAAAAAACATTAAGGTCAGGGGTAATCAGGAAAATAACATCTGTAGACGCTGGAGCTGACCATACTTGTGTTCTGCTATGGTGCCCTTCTTGACGCATCCCACGTAGCCCGTGGAGCTCCCTCTGTGCTGGTAGGGCTCCAGGTCTGCTTGTGCACAGAAACACATGAGGTAGACAAACCAGGTAAAATTAAAATATGCTGTCATCGGTTGGGTTTAGAGCTAATGTAGTTTACCCTATATCCAGTTAAATGCAGGCTACTCATTTCATTAACTAGAAAGCAACCTTCCTTTCAATTGGGTTGATAAGGGATGTTCATATATCACTTCCATGCTTTGTTGCGGTACACAGGGACCTGGTGGAAAATAAATGGTTCTTGGGTGGCTGCTAGAGACAAACAGCTCATTTTTTGTATAAATAGTTGAAGATGGAGAGAAGCAAGCTATTTTTAAAAGTGTGTTTATATTGAAAGTGTGTTACAGTGCAGCCTAACTAACACCCCAACCAGTTATACTTCCAAATTTTGCCTTTTAGGGACAGAAAAAGGCTGTCAAATGCTGGACTGTCTGCAAATCGTCGAAATCTTTGAGTTCTTCTCATTGTTAAAAGGGTCACTTACTGAGAGTAAACAACTCAAATGGTAGATGATGCTCAAAATTTGGCAGGAGGTTTCAGAGCTGTGTAAGGGCATTTGGGAGATGGATCCACAGCTTTCTATGCCACGTGTTTGTAGGCTGGGGGAGCAAACAAAAATGACAACAGTTTCATTATATCCTTTTTCTGTAAATGACAGATTAGGTGTGTGCTTCTGTTACCCACACATCTTTTGCACACAATCTGGGACTGTTATGCTGCTGAGGGAAAAGACAGATAACCAGTGGTTGCTTTCTGGGCAGAGCTTTGGACATGGATTATCTTATAAAACAAGTGCGTGACTGCCACTGGAAGCTATTAAAAATAAACAGTATCTTATTCTCCAGTGCATGGGACACTCCCACCCACACACTTAGGGTAGCAACAGGGGATCGGAAGGGTTCCTGGAGAAGGAACAGGGCTGTGTGGAAGGGCAGGTGGTCCCACCTGTTCATCATGTGTCGGGCAACTCGGAGCTGAGCAGAGGTAAGTGCTTGTAACTCGTTTCCATGGGATTGCACAGAAGACTTGAAGTCCCTTACTTAAGGATAGCAAATGAGTGAACTCTTATATTCAAAATAAATACCACAAAATACTTTTTACCCCTATTTGGCATTGATTAAATAGAACAGAGCTCTCCATTTATTGTTCTGATGCCCACTCAGCTTGTTGCAGCCTGAGGTTTCTGTCTCACCCATCCTGTTCTGCACTAAATATCTTACTGTCTGCTGTTTTGTTGTTTGACTGTCTTCTGCTTTGCAGATCTTGGAGAAATGGTTTCCACAGGAGGGTATAAGACAGCACTTTGCATTGACCCACTGCCACGACAGAAACTGTCTGCTAATTCCTACTTCTTGCAGTACCCCTGCTTGGACCATGACAGCGTACTGTCCATCACTGCTTA
>NW_010552449.1:0-396 GCF_000687285.1 Phaethon lepturus | reverse complement strand
CTCCCATAAGCACAACCTGCCTACTTGTTCCTGTTGGGACTCAGGTAAAACATACCGATCTTCGCATGCTCATGTAGAGGCTGCCTACAGTGGTGTCAGCAAGTCCCACAGCTTAATGCCCAGACATGGGTAGTGCTTCCTCTCTGTAGACATCTCAGATGGGCATGCCACCGGTGCTTAGTCAACTGCCGTGTCAAAAAGCAAGGAGCAGCACTTCCTCTCCTCTTCACAGAGCTCTTAACAGTCAATGTACCGAAAGCTTTGTGTACTAGACGATCTGCCTGTAGGAAAACAAATGTGAACTCTCCTGCATCTAGTATTAGGTCACATTGTCAAAGCAGATTGTGGTGATTTTCTCTGTGGAAGGCTACAGTCGTAAAGGATAATAAAAAATGT
>NW_010552448.1:0-19997 GCF_000687285.1 Phaethon lepturus | reverse complement strand
GTTTCTGTGATTCTGTGATTCTGTGATGTCCGAAAAGCCCTCATGTGGGTTTGCTGTAGAAAACATGTGACACGTTCCTCACGGCAACTCTACTGATGTAATGGAATTACACCGGGATGAATTTGGCCCACTTTCCAGCCAACGCTCTTTATAAGAGGCTTTTTTGTGTGAAAGCTGGATATGTGGTTGAGCCACAAAAAAGGGACCAAAAACAACATCCAAATTATGGCCTCTATTATGCAGACTGCCTCCTTCCATGTGGAGATAACCCAGTTTGCTTGTGCCAAGCATCACAATGGAAAAACTGGCAGACTGAGCTAACACAAAGCCACTGGCCATCATTATCATATGGAGGCTGCATTATGCTGCAAATGCTCCTGTCAGCTATCCAGCAGGAAACCTCATTAGAACAGATGTGATAACACAGAGGTTAAAAAAAAAAAAAAAAGAAAAGGGAAAGTTCCTGTCCTCACCTGCCACTAGATTTCTCTCCTCTACACAGAAAGACAACGCTGGTGACTTTTTATAGGTCTGTTCCTATTTTGTTGGGCTGTGTGCTCAGAAAATGATAGAGGATTTGGTAACCAAGCAATTAAAAGCTGCTCAAAAACCAATTCTGCTGCCAGAAGGATTCAATCTCAGTTGCAGTATTCATATGATGCTATCACTACAGCAACCAAGCCTGTGAACAATACTGGCAGTCATGGATAACACATCAGTACTTGATTTAGTGATCAGAAACAAAAGCTTTGTTTCTGTTTTTTCCTGCCATTGCAGGCTTCCTGATGGAAATGCTATTTCAAAGGCTTTGCTCTGAAGTATAATCACATTAGTCTTTGTCTGACCTAAGATGTAAGAAGAAGGTTAAGCTGCAGTGCTCCACCAGGTCATCTGGGCTGCTTCTCCTTTATGCGTACCTGCCAGCATGGTGACAACACATTTATGAATGCACATGGGTCCTGTTCATTCTGAAGTAAGACAAAACTATCATTTAATTCTAGTACCTACAGAACAGGATCAGTCTTTTGAGTTCCTCATGAAAGGCATCTAGGGAATTCTTCAAAACCCATGTTATATAATGCTGTACAGAAATATTTAACTCACATGCACCCTAAAAACTAGATAAATTTAAATGATCTTTGTAGAGCAAGATTACTAAATCCAGTATAATATTCCCAATTTTTGCTTAATAACTTAGAATAAAGAGTTATTCTGGCATTGTCTCCCACAGGGCATTGATATGCCTGAGGGAACTACGTAGTACTGATGAAAAAACCTCAAAAAGTTGAGGGTCTACTCTGCTGCCTTTAAACTGCAGAACTCCCCGTATGGATGAGCTATATTACAACCAGGAGTGAGAGTCATCTAATCTAACCCTAGATAAGTACAGTGTGGAAAACTGTACACTGAAACAGGTCATCTTGCAGTCCTTTAATCTAAAATAGGATGTCTAAAATAGAATTGTCTGTTATTCTACATTGGCTGAAAGGACCTTTAGAGTGACTAGCTCTGGTTTAGACACATTTTAGGCCTCAAAATGAATCATTCCTCTTGAGCCCTTTTTGGCACCAGCAGGTTTATTGTCTAAGCATTCAACACACAGATTTCAGGAAGGTTCTTCACTCTGGATTGAGATAGGACTGCTCTGAATCAATCTAATCAGGCTACGGCTGGAGACCTGTGCACGACTTGGGTGATGGTCCTTTCTGGGAAGATTTATTGAATTGGAAAAATTTTCTCCTTCTTTTGCTCAGTGAATCTGTTGACAATACTTCTTCGGTTCTCTTAGTGCTCCCTTCCCCTAGTGCAAGTAAACCCAAGAATTAAATGCCTAAACTTTTGTGGAATGAATCTGGGCATAATTATTTTGTGTGCATTACAGGACACCTTTTTAACTCCAGTTCCATGTCGCCCATGTCCACCATTCATGGGATAGACCAGATAAAAATCTGAAAGTCTTAAAGAATGAAAAGATTTCAACAGTGCAAACTTTGAAACCACCCAGAGCAAAACATGTCACCTCTGGATTGTTTGGGGACTAATAATTAAATATTTATGATCTTATTTCTCCAGTCTTGCTTGTTCTCTGTGACTATATAAACACACATCAGATAATCTTAAAAAGATGGGGAAAGCTGATGTTTTAATAAATTTTCGTTCTATTTCTTCCATCCATTCAGAATCTGAGTTACACATTCATATACAAATGTCATCTCATAGAAGGGGAACAATGCCATGTGCTTTGAGTGATCAGCTACAAAACATAAATCATAATTACTGAATCATTGAAATAAGCATTCCCCAAACAGCCTTGAGTATGAAACTTATTTATGCAAAAGTATTCCACAACTTGTTGTGGATAAAAAGTAGCTGAGAAAGGGAAAAACTCATTTTTTAACTGCAAATCAAAGGCAGGGCTGCTTTAAAATTGAACATTAATTATAATAGCCAATTTGAGCAACCACATGAATCTACTGTGGACTCCCTTCCAGCAGTAAAAAAGATATTCTTATATTTTAACTGATTTTTTTAATGATTTGCATGGTCAGCATGTTATTTTAAACACCTGTAAAAGACTGATCATACATACCTGATATTCATTTTACTTGTAAGAATATATAATCTAGCAAGTTTAAGCAGCATCTCTTACGGCAATATCTTACTAAAGGCCAGCAACTCAATGACAGAGACTCCTTTTAAATCTTTCACGTTTCACGTCTCTGTTTCACAAACTTTATTACTCTTTCTGATCTGAACAATAAGCAAATGCGACATTCACACAATGACTTTAAAGTTGTCATTCTTACCTGAACAGGGATAAGAATAGAAAAAGGAAGGATCACACTATAGAAGTGCATGAAATAGTTAATTTCTAGTTTTTTAGCGACTCCTAACATAATTCCATCCAGATGGCAGTGAGAATGTAAATCTGTTCTGTTCTGTGAGGATATGGGCGTTATAATAGCCTCCAATGGATCAGATTTATTTTTTAATGTTTTTTTTACAGAACACTTTAACCATTTCAGTCAACTGCTGCTTGGTTTGATACGCTCAGTATAAAGCATTCATATAACATATTGTGTGTCATTACTCTCCGCAAAATGCTTTACCATGGAGACTTTTCTAAACAAACGTTTCCTTGCTAGGGGTGTGTCCTCTTAGAAGTTGGCAAGTTGTTTAGTCTACTCCATGCAGGACCTTATCTTAAAGCCAGTCATCTTAGGAACCAGAGTCTCTCAGTTACCATATCCTTTTCCCTCACTTGACTCCTTCACTGATGTTCCACCTAAAGAGGTGGGGTTTTTTTCCGTATCAGGATTCCAGTGTCTTAACACCTCGCAAACCAAGAAAGCTTATGGATCACTTCTCCTTCACTCTATGATGCTGCTCAGTCTCCTAACCTGGATCTCTGCAGCGTTACAACTAGGACATTGGTCTGTCAGTCTGCACTTGAACCCGTGGTACCCAAGTCCTATGGAAATCCTGAGACTATTAGACACTCCGGGGCAGATGAATGTCTCGTTGTTTTTCAGCCAGTTCTTTCACATTTCAATGCAGAGCAAACTTGAAATCTTGAAGTTCTAAATTTGAAGGGGATACTGATGTTGATACACAGTTCCCAGCACTGTGCTCTGGGAATCTGCCCACAGCCACACAGCCCAACCCCTCAGCACCCGGTTCTGTGCGGAGAGGAGTGCTGCTTTCAAGAGGCCCCAACGGCCAGCAGTTTCCTCCCAAACCTTCCTGTGTATCCCCTGTCCTAATTGATGGCACTCTTTCTTTTAGGAAGTCCCCTTTCAACACACCGCAGAGCATGGTGTTGCCTCAGGACCTTAATGAAGCATCACACAGTGGAATACATTTGATACAGCCTCTGGACGACCTACTTCATCGTAAGAGCCAAGAATCTGACAAATACCTTATATATGTGGTGAAAGGGACAAAGAAGAAATGAGAACTGTCTCTACTCCTCCCAGTTAGCTGCACCTCACCACTCACAAACAATTTTTGAAGTTTCAAAATCTCATCTATATTTTCTGTCTTGCTTTTCTTTGTTTTATTGAGGTTTTGTATTTGTGATGTAAGCCAGTTGTCCAAAATGTGCTTTAGAATTGCCTTCAAAAGGGACTTCTCTCATACAGGAAACTGCAGACTCTATGGTGTCTGTCCTACTTTTGAGCGGCACATTAGAGACATAATTCCTTACTCCACTGCAAGAGAACCTGGAGAGTCTTCAAGAAAACTAGTTGGCTATTTTGTTTCAGCCTGTTAAAGTTTGACATTGAAGACCAACCACATTGAATTAGCAGAATATCTATTCAATCTGAAAAGCAACGATAAAACTAGTTTGTTTTAAGATGACATCTTGCTCTGATACAAGGTGACTGATGATACTAAGGGATGAATAAATGGGTCTCTAAGCACTGGAACTTGCAATCATGGTTTGTTTAAAAACAGAAAAGCTGGGAGTAGAAGACAGCTCACATGCTCTGGACCTACTCAATAATAACTAAGCGCTATTACTTTCTAATAATTGTGACATAATGATATTTGGGTTTGTTTTGTAATTTGCATTTTCTTAATCAGTTTTTCAAATTTGCAATATTGCTTAGGCATTTATGGATTTTTGTTCAGAAATTAAGCTCCCCATAATGGCCAGAACACATTTAAATGTGTTAATGCCAATGTTCTCACTATACTGTGAGAACAAGGAGATGGACTGTCAAAACAGTGAGAAACTTCGGGCCTCTTAAATAAATAGAAAGAAGGAAAGCACAGCCCCCCATGCCCAAGTCCTCCCTTAGGACTGTATAACTGTACTGGCAATTTTCATTATAGAACTTCAAACAACTTTAATATGTCTCTTCTTCTTAAAAACAAAACAAAAAACACAGAAAGTGGGTGGCTGGTACGGAAAATGGACCTATCCTACAGCGTTTATGCCATACCACTAAGGATCTATTTCATGTTTCTTTAATGGAGTGAATTAAGTCTTATAAGTAATGTTCAAGACATGTCTATGGCATAACAGTTTTTTATACACAGAATATTGTCATGTGCACATTGCTGTACCTAGAATTCTGGTCCTGAGTCCCGAGTCCAACATTGACTTCCAATAAGTGTAAGCTACTTATTCCCTTATAAAGCTCAACTCAGGCAGTAAATCTGACCCTCTGTAGCTGATGAGATAATTGACATTGATTTCTAAATAAGGCAATACAAAGCAAGTGGAAAGAAGAGACCTTTGAAATATAAATTCTGCCCCCCCACTTTTCTCTGAAATTCTTCATTACAAGGACATCTAAGATATGTATCTAATATAGAAAAGAAATACTATATGTGGCTAGTTTGGATGTAGTGTATGCTTTAAAACAAGGTCAAAACGGTTTTGATAATGGGAATTGTAAGGCAATGTATTGTAACTATAACAATTATTCTGCTTCTCTGTAACTTGTCATTTTGTTGCATTTCAGAAAATGCATTTTCACTTTAATATCTGTTCATCCTCTTCATTGCTCAGATGCTCAGATGCCTTCTAAAATACCAGTCATTTTTTACAGAAATAAAAATTATGATTTCTGATGGCTGCCAAATGGCTAATTAACTATGCAAGTATAACCCAAT
The DNA here is from genome assembly GCF_000687285.1 of Phaethon lepturus. Lineage (NCBI taxonomy): Eukaryota > Metazoa > Chordata > Aves > Phaethontiformes > Phaethontidae > Phaethon > Phaethon lepturus. The sequence goes on along the minus strand of NW_010552448.1, from coordinate 14,372 downwards.
TATTTTCCTTTGTCAGAGGTTTATTTGTTTATTTTTAGTATAAATACTTCTCAAATACTAATTTGAAAAGAACAAGTTCTCACTGTGGAGAAGTGTGTTCTCAGTATACCTTCAAAAGTCTAAGTGTAGTGTCCTTCCTCTAGGTTTATTACACTGCAGAAATGTATCTAAGGGATGAATGTGCTTATGTTGTGATCAGATAGGAACCTGGAAAATGGTAATTATATAGAGCAAAAAAATTCTTTCAGAACAAAATATATCTGTAAAAAGAAACCAGATATGTCACAAAAGACTAATTAGAGGACCTGCTGCTGTATGAAGGGACCATTTGCCTCTCCAGGAATACCGAGGAGCACCACACTGAGTAATAACCCAGGGAATAGCCATCACTATGGGTGCATCGATTCTTTCTGGACAGGGTGTTAGAGATGGCATCGATTAGTTCATACAACACAGACATTATGAGTAGTTGGATTTCACTTTTCCCCATACAATATAATGTTCTTTTAAAAACACATGCAAAGTGAGTTGGGCTTTCTTCGCAATTACTTCAAATTTTATTTAAAGTTGTTTAAAATGGAGAAAAGGATTTATCTAATTAACTGAACATGTTTCTCAGCAAGACATTCTGAAAAATTATAACAGTTTTATGGAACAAGAAAAATCCTCTTTTCCTACTCTGCTGAGGTCTTATCTTCTTTTCTTTAACTGAGGATGCATTTTTTATTCTCACCTCACGTCACAAGGCAAGTGCAATCAGTGGCAAACAGTGAAGATTAGGGAACAGGTATACTTAGAGGCTATGGAAAAATCTTGCTATTTTGTTTTTTGCAAATGGGTAGTGAGAAAGGGGAAAGCAGTGGGAAATAGCACTGAAGTACTAGCGGTGATTCAGCATCAGTGAGGAGCTGTTCTCATAAATTTGAAATTGTGAAATATTAATCAGAAAAGCATGATTTAAAACACAGTATGTTAAGTTGTCTAGGTCCTATATGTAATATTGCACATACTCAATACATGGAGGATTCAGGGGCTCTCAAGCACTATGAACTGGCTGTTGGGTTTCAGGAGTCTCTATGGACTATGTGAATTATTCAGGACTGGCAACCTCACATTTCCATGCGGGCAAAAGAAATGGTTTGCACAGCTTATTGCACTGGAGGTCAACGGGCTGGAGTTGTAGATATAGATAAGTGCCTTCAGATGGGATGGACAGCAGCATATGTATTATTACCATTTGTTCTCCTCTGACTTCAGTGGCCTTTTGCTGTGCTAGAGCAAGTAATTTTCACTCCAATACCAAAGACTATGATTTTGATCTACAGCACAATAAACAAGCTTGATCCAAACTGGGGCTTCTGGGCATTACTGTAATACAAATAAATATTTCTCTGCACACTTAACAAAAATCTCCTAAAAAAAAAAAGATATTAAGGTTGTATATTCAAGCACACCAAAGTTACGAACAGCTATATTTATGGTTTCTCATGTACTCACATTGTATTCCCACCTGGTATAATGAATGAGTTCTTCAGGAGAAAAAAAAAAAGCTATGTAAACATACTGAATTTCATTATATATCGCAAGCTTGACATTACTTAATATTTGTGAGTATGTTTTTCAGTACTAAACCACAGTCTTTCTGAACATTTCAACATCTCGTTGATCAAAAAAAGGGGGGGGGCAGAATTTATATTTCAAAGTAATATTCCTTCCCTTTCACAAATCAGTAGTTTGTCTCTTGGCCATTAATCACCCCAGGACAACATAGGTTTCCACTTCATCTACAGAGTTTACAACATTTTAACACCTCCACCAGAAAAAATCCATTATAAGGAAGAAAGAGGAAAAACAGCTAGATCCAGAGATGAGTGTGACCCAGTTTTGATGCTGCTATATGATGAGATCTGGCATTGGCTGGATTGAACTGGTGACAACACTTTAGCATAAGGCAGGGTTACTGACCTCTGGCTGGTCATGCACACACCTCTGGAGGACCAAGGGGACAAGGCCAGCCAGAGGACAGAGGATGGAATCTCATACCAGCCCTGATTTCTTTCTCCCCAGGGCCCGGCACCGCTGCACCACCACCCGTCCATGGAAGACACCATCAGGACCAGCAGAAGGTCCTGCCTGTGAAACATGAGAGTGTGTGTTGTCTATAAGAAGCAGTTGTTCTCTCTCGCTTTCAGAGATCACTTCATGGTCTGTGATCCCAAACATAGCTCTGCAGAGTCAGAGAGAAACTTGATGCCTGAGAGAAACCTGAAAGGTTGCTTGTGTACCATGTAAGGTAGAGAGGTCTACTGAGCTCAGATGTTCCCAGTCTCTAGCAGGGCTTGGGCTTAGTCCTAGGGTGTTCCTGTGTTTGGTTACTTTGCTGATCTGCTAAATCTTTCCAGAGGAATCCTGAGAAAGAGGAGCTTGAGTGGCACATCCCAACAAAAATTGAGTTAAATCTTCAGGACCAGGAAGAAACAATTACTGGACTTTGTGTATTCCTACCGCTGGGTATTAACAATGGGAATCTTCTCCAAGTCAACAGCTATCTTCTCCAAACAGAGCTATGAGGTAATCCTTTACAGTAGAAGCAGGTGGTATTTATATGGAGGGGTGAGTACCGTCTGCCTTCTGACAAAACTGTCCTTATAGTCATGGACTGTTACTGTTCTTTGCACAAGCAAAAAGGAAATTTGTTGAAGTCCATGGGAGATTAAAGTTTCATACAAGTAATTCCAGAAATTAAAATACTGAAATGTTTGTGACTGTTACACCCAGTTCATCAGAGACTCAGCACTGCCCAGAGCAGTCCAGGACTGAGCTGCCGTGGCTGGTATCCACCACATCCCCAGAGCTGTCTCTACAGGTCCCTGCACTTGAGACCCTCATGGAGTTGTGGCTAAAGGCCAGCAGTTGCCACATAGTGGTCACTCAGAAGAGGACAGAAAAATATTTCACACCAGATTCAGGGCAAAGTCTTCCCACTATCACCCAGGCCAGCTCTCTGTGAGCCACCACCTCCTAACTGTCGGTCCCCAAAGAAGTAAGGCCAACAGGAGTTCCATCCTCTGTACCCAACCCTTGCTTAGCTAACTCTTGACAGAGCCTGGAAGTAATGGGGTTAAGAAGTAGGTGGGAGATCACTTGCAGAAGTGGATCTGTAAGCATGTTGTCCCCAAGAACAGAGCCAGCCATTCTGAAACATCAGAATGCACTGAACTGTATCATTGCTGTGCACTGATGCACCAAGTCCTTCAACACATGACATGGGATAAAAGCAGTATGGGTTGCATGAAGTCATGATCCACGTTGCTCTTGTACTGTTCGCTCACACAGCAACCCAAGTCCAGAAAGAGGAGAGAGTAACAGAGAACCAGGATAGCAATGAACAAATGAGGGCATCAAGGCTCATACAACAGGAGATGTCCTGTATCCAGACAAAAAATGTTTCTATTTGGTGCTTCTTTATCAATTTCTATGTTCATTCTGTATTGATCAAATCTATACCAATATTCAATATATATATTGATTACGGATACTGTTGTGACCTGGTTAAAAATGGTGCAGCTAGACTGAGTAATCCTTTTGGAGAAATGGAGGGTAAATCAGCCCAGCCACACACTGGATGGGGCCAGACACCTTCATATAAATCTCACTGCTCATCTAGATGATCTGTCACTGACCAATACCATGCCAGCTTATTCTAGTAGGCTGGATTCAAGAGAAGTCTCAAGAAATTAGTCCAAGGGGAACCCATCAAATATTAATAAATATGTAAATAATACCTTGGACTGCAAAACAGAGGCTGGGGAAGTACAGAGAGAAAATGCTACATACAATTGCCTTGTTATGTAACATATTCTTCCCAAGTCATCCACTTGGTTACTTTCAGAGACATGACCTTAGGTTTAGCCTAAAATGGTCACTCTAATATTCTTACAGTGTGGGAGGTTGTTACGTAAAATTTGATCTTCTGACAACGTTGGTCTTGTCACTTGGGCCAGCAGTGGCAGAGAAGAAGCCCTCGGCATGGTACACTTTCTATAAATCAAAGGTTTTGAAAAGCGTGAGTGGTCTAGCTATGCTACCTATCATCCAAGGGTCTCTCAACTAGTCATTTAAGAGGAAGGCAGTTTCTGGCTGAAGCTACAGTTTTTCATGTGGTCCTCCCATATTAAAGTCTTTCAGTAGGATTTATTTTAGATTCAGGAGAGCAACCCTTCTGGCATACAACACACTGGTAAAACAACTTAGTCCTTTGATGAACTAAGGTTAGATGTTTAGCAGGGTGTAGCTGGTGAAGAGACATGTTAGCCCATGCACTCAACTCCTTAGGTGATGAGGACCCTTCCATGCTTGGGCCTTTCTGTTTATATATTTCAAGGGTGCACAGTGAGGAACAGTGGCTCCCTGTGCAGCTTTCTCAGAGGTTCCAGCTCTCCTAGACCACACACGAGGTCCTTGGCATTTCACAGGATCAAAACAGTCTGGAAGGTTGGAGAATTCATCTTCGAGGTGGCACTCTTAAATAAGAATGCAGACACAGTCTTGTGGATTATCTCTGCTGAACTGGGAAATACTAATCAAATTTCACTCCTCTAAGTGCTGAATGGGCTTGATCTTCAACTTGATGAAACAAGATACCTTAGGTTACTTCCTTCAAATACATTCTCTTTGATTCATTACAAAGTAATTTAAATTCTGCATTAGGAAGAGTTATTTTAAACAGAATATTACAGCTACTAGCTTTGAAAATTCCCAAATTAAGAAGAGCTAACTTAAAGAAAAAACTTTCGAAAAGATAAGTGGTTTTCATTACATGTTTGTTTGTTTGTCTGGGTTTTTTCCCCATTCATAAACAGTGGATTATTAAAAGCTGCTAAATATTGCCACAAGGTCATTTGACCATATAATCGGAAGCGAGAGTTCGCCAGAGAAATACCTCCTTCTGGGAGCTGAAGTTGTTCTAGTAATATGAAGAGCATAACCTAACCAGAAACTGGTTTTCTTTAATGTCAATACATATTTGTGATGTTGGCTCTTTTTAATAGGTCTTCAGAGATTTAAGCAATAAATCAAACACAACAGATAGAAATGCTAATGAGAGATACAGGGAAATGAAGAAAAGTTATTTCAGAATGAACCACACAAAGAAGAAATATTAAAATATAGTACACTTTTCTGGCTATAAAATACATCAAGCATAATACCATTTCACAGAGAAACTGCTTACAATTACTCATCCAAATGAGTGAGATAGCCTTGTCGTAGAAGTAAATAACTTATGCGCTAAAGCTTTCATCGGTGCTGAATTTGTTTATAAGACCCTTTTGTCCAATATATATTCAACTTGGTATCTCCAGAGTGATCAACATCTTATGTTCATGTATATTCTCAGATTTATGGGTTCTGATACTCAGATCTCATTATAAAATATTAAACTTTCAAGGATTAAACACTCCTGTATGCATTCAAGATTGTATCCATTGATATATTGCCATTGGGGGGTAACAGTAATTGCCTTTGGCTTAGTTGCTTACTTGAAGGAGGGCTGAATTTTTGAAACATTTTTGACAGCAAACTGTCAGTAGAGGAATTGCCGGTTCAGTCTTTTGTGACATTAGTGTACCCATTCTGAGGTACAAAGGAAAAATAATATCACTAGGAAGAAGATTCCTCATGAATGTGTTTTTTCATGAAGTATGAGTCTCAGAAATCACTCTACAAAGCTGCTATTGAGGAATTCATAGAGCAAAAATAAAAGTTGACTCTAGTCTGAATAAGACTTTAGAACATTAGCAAAATAAACTATTCTCTCAGGTTTTAGTCATACTTTGTAGATTTTACCAGCAACATAATATAACATAAAAATCCCTAACATAAAAATCTGTTGGTTTTCTAGCTCCTGTTCTCTCAAAAGACTTATCCAGTTATGTGGTGGTGATTGATCACATACAAGAAGTAACATTGCCACCCAAGCTAGGGCAAGGAGAATCATTAAACTCCCTGAGACAGTTGTAAGGTGATGGTCTGAACAGCTCTTTGCTGAGTTTGTTGAGATTTAAGAAATCAAAAATAGGAGTGTCTCAAAATTAGGAGATCTGGCACGTGATGGCAAAGATCATGGAAACAGTGATGACTACAGTGAAGAGGGATAAGAGAAATACAGGGGGAGTGAAAGGAAGATTAAAGCAGTGGAAATAATGAGCTACCTCAATGGAAAGAACAAAAGAAGTATGGGGAGTCAGAATGGGAGAAAGGAAGATAGACAATACAATAAGGGAAAAGGAAAAAAATAAAGACAAAGGAAGCTGAAACACAGTGAAGAGAATAGGATGACATGATGACATGATATGATTTCTTACTCACATCTGTAAGAAAGACAATGTTGACTAGAGAAAAATGTGAAGGCACACTTGGGAAGGCAGCTCAGAAAAAATGAACATTTAGACAAAGCCTCATCTTTTTCCAGGGGGAAATTCTTTTATGGAATTCTCTTTGCCATCTATCCAGCGGCTACCACACAATCCCTTTACAGGAATCTTCACCTGGAAAGACTAACCCCAGTGATTTACTAATGGGGGGAGCTCATTTAATCCAAGTATTAAACTAGCAGCTGGAAACTGGGATGAGGTGAAGGGACAAACTGCTCATGAAACCATAGGAATAGGACTGGATAAACCACCGAGGAAATTCAGCACTACTGTCCTGGCTACATTTTTCTGTTGTGGGCTCTCTAGGTACTGGCTCTAACTATGAGATCTCGCAGCTGGATTTAAGAGCAGTCAGTTATTTGATTTTAAAAGCTTTTTTGCTTTTAAAAAGAATGTAGGGAACTTCCAGTGCCTTTCAATCCACTTACCACACCTTGTTATTTCTCCTTCCTAGACAATCAGAGCAACAAGTCTGAAATAACAAGTGGCAAGAAGATTTTAACAGAAAAAAAGCCAAGCGGTGCCAAACCATTAGTCCTGACAGTTTCAGTGCCATAGATACAAACGGTAATAAAGTTTCAGGGACATAGTAGTTGCATGCAGGCTTCTTTTCAGAAATTACTTTGAATTATAATTACCTTAATGAATGCACTAAAACAAAGGCATAACATTACATAAGAAATGCCAGATGGGAACCATAATGAAATTTGCAGATGAAATCATTTAATAGAGAAAACAATAATCCCAAAGGTGAGTGCGCTGAAATAATGACTTGTGTTCATGGAAAAGAGGTACGAACTCTTATATCCTTAAATTATAAAAACAGGTTTTATGACTTTTTATCTGAATGCATCACTGATACGTAGTTTAATTGTTTGGTTTTGTGGTGGTTTTTTTTCCCTGCAAAATAGCTTCTATTCAGTTCTTACAGTGTGCATTTCTTTGTAGTGTCTTACCACATATTCTGTGGAGTTTTTTTCTCTCAGCTTAACCTCACTGAATGTAAAAAGAAAAAAAATAGAGTCAGTGAATATTAAGCAAATGCTCAATTTTTAAAAGGAAATTTTTAATTCACTTACAATTGAACCTTTATCCTTCTATTTACAGTTTAATTTAAGTGAGTAAAAGGAAAATTAACCAAATCACAAGCTGACTGTGAACTAATTAAAGATCAAGAACAATAAAAAATTATTCTATAAATACATCAAAAGCATTTAAGGAAATCAGAATTAGGCATTGAACTGTTCGCATAAGGATGTAATGTGCTGTATCTTTCTATTATGAATTATGTGCACCTCTTTACATTAATATGTCAGAGAGATACTTTAAACAGCTACAACTTTAAGCTTCTTTAATGCATGCAACGCATTGTCTCATAAATCATGCCTTAAAATGCATCTTAGCATTATTTTGCTATGCAAAGGTAGTAAAAGACACAGAAATGAAGAAGAACTTGGCAGCTCTGGAGCCTTTAACCTGGCGGGTCTTTCTGCCTCAAGCAATGCTTTTTCACTTTTACAAGTGTTTGTAAGATCAGGACCTTAGTTTGGAATCTGAAAGAATCTGGTTTAACAGGTGTAATTTCCCGTTTCCCTCTTAACTGCAATTTACCCCATTGAGTGGTTATTACTCATAGGGCACTCCCTTCGCACAAAAAAAAGATGAAGTGCGAAGCAAGAGGGAGTCATCTGCAGCCATCAGATACGTTTCAGTTTGTCGGTTTGTCAGTAACCTAAAACCTCTCAGGAAATTTCCAGCATTCCGAACGCACTCCAGCCTCCCAGCTCTCGCTACTGTTAGTGAAGCCGAGCACAGAAACGCAGACTTTGAGAGCTACAAAATGGGCAGAAAATAGATACGAAACGTTCTGGAGTGGGTTGCTGCCCACGAAAACTGGGTCCAAACAGACAAAAAGGGTGAGGTTCAGTCACAGATCACGCGTGCCCCACCCAGGCGACTCAGGGCAGACACCGGAGGTGGCCAGTCCCAGCCTGACAGCCCAGGCACTCCACCAGGTCAGCCTACAAGCTGCCCCAGGGGAAGGGACAGCAGCAGGACACCGATCCTAGCTAAAGAAAGTCCTCTCCAGCAGGGCTTCTCCCTTCTGAGGAGCAAACCCCACCTCTGCACAGGGTCTTCCTTATTCTTTGGTCCCCTCCACTCTCCCCGCCCAAGGCCAGGTGGGGAGCCAGTGGATCCTGGTGATCCGGGAACCATGGGCTGGGGACCTGGTGAGAAGGCAGCTGACTGTTTGGTAGGGAATCAGAGGAGGGGAGGCCTGAGAGGTCTGACAACACCTGCGGGAAGGGAACGAGCAGGTGCCAAATCACCAACGTCGACTTAGAAGGGGACACAGGGAGGACCCCAGGAGAAGTGCTGAGAGCATCCAAGCAGCACACGGATTCAGCACGTGCCATGGCAGACCTCCCTCTTTGAAGGGGAGAGCTGAATCATAGCTTTCTTGGAAGCACACCCAAGCAATGCAGCAGCACAAACACCACCTGCTCTACCCAGGAATTGCCTTGATTGGTGTCAACTGTTATGTCACCCATATTCTAAAATTTTTTAAACTGCAATTCAGTGACTTAAACGGGATCAGAACAACAGAGAAAATGTAATCAAGTGAGAAAGCTTTGTTTATAAAGCCCTACTGACCACCAGCAGCCCAGCTGCCCTGCCAGTGACTCTGATCCCCTCTCCCCGCTGTGAGTGAGCCTCAGAAACCCTTCCACTCTCAAGGCAGAGGAAACAAATGCAGATGCTGTACTTCCTCCTGTTTTGTGTGCTCATCACTCTGTTACACTCGAAGTCTCCCTACGGACAGAAGGTAACACACCACATAGCTCGCTGGCTGGCCTGGCTTAATACGCACTGCCGATCACAGGCTGACACATGTACCCACACACTACACATGCATTCTGGTGTCTCCAGTGGTTGGCACCATGGACACACAGATGCCCCTAACCCATGGTCGTACTCCAGTGTGCTGCGTTCAGACCCCAAACACAAACATGCATGGAGAAGAGAAAGCAAAGCGTTAGAAATGGAGTTTAATGAGGTGACAGGACAGACCACGCTGACCAGGCACAGGGCATGGCCAGACGAACGTAGCGACCAGCAAACTGTTTACAGGGAGTTGGCCCCTTTATCCTGTTATCCCTCTATTTTCCAATGTTTTTTTTTTTCACAATCCACTTCAATCCCTTTCCCCACCTTTGGTTCCTCCCTTAAGCATCCCATAATAAGTCTCACACTCCTCTCAGCATGCCATAATGAGCCCCATCGCTCAGGGCAGGCACCCCCCGGTCTGTGCAGTGCCCCAGAGAGCTGCCCCCCAGGGACTCACGGTGCTGGGTGTCACCCAGCTTGTGGGGCTGATGGTCTCCAGGACAGCCCAGGGTGGCCAGGGCAGGGGCTCATGTCTCTTGCTGGGGCTCTGGGGTTCCCCCCCTGCCCTCTGCTCCATGCTCCTCTGCCTGGGGAGGGGTGAGCCTTTAGCACACACCCTAACAAACACCAGCACTGCCAAGGAGAAATATTTTGACTGCTACTGAACCAACAGATAGGTGCCTTGTGATCATTTATTCTTCTGTCCTTATACAGTAGAAAGAAAACGAAAGGGGCAGGAGGGGAAAGGAGTCTGACAGCACTTTCTCTAATACAGAAAATAATGCTTAAAAGTGGAAAAAGGAGGAGGGAGTGGAAGGATCTGACATTGGTCCAGATGCACCTCCACAAACTGGAATCCCTTGGCACTACTGGTGAGGCAGCCAGGCACAGCAAACGGCTAGCACTGCACCGATGCCCCCAGGTAGAAGGGTCTCATATGGCACCAGGGTATTGGTCCAGCTATGGAGGACAGACTGTGAATGAACCAGTGAAGACGAATGTCTGCAAGGGCGTCCATGAAAAACCCTTATTCCTACTCTCCTGTGCCCAATTCCCAGTCAAACTGTCTCCTCAGCCCATGCTCCTTTACATGGCAGGATATACCCCCAAGTATCACTTTGCTGAGATGGAAAAATGGCGCTAAGCCTAATCGTATGGAGAAGCAGAAAGGAGCAAGGTGCCCCCTTGACTCTATTCCAGGAGATATCAGAAGGGGGTGCTCAGAGACTGTGTCCCAGTGCTAAAAAAGTGCACAGAGACACTGAATCCCAGAAAAAGGGTAAGACTCTGCAGCAAGGTCAGGCCCACTCTGAGCAACAGTAGTAGTGCTATTTAGTGACGATTTGGCTGCAGCCTAGCTTCTGAGCCTCAAGGCTTGTTCCCCTACAACCTTCCTGGTTGTGAAACGGCACCCAATGGAAGTCATGCTGCCAGCTGTACTAAAAAGATGCGTTAAATACATGTTGGACAGGGAACAAATGGAGAGAATAGCAGCCAGATGATTCAATGCTGGCTGCACATCTTTTCTCAGCTGCCAATAGCACAAGGTCTGAGTCAATGGGCTGCAGCAGCCTGTCTTGTAAATAATCCTCCATCTTTTTTCTCTGCTGCCGAACTCCTCAAGGCAAAAAAAAGAGATGGCATAAGACAGTCCATAGTCCTCTCTCCCTTGTAACAAACAGGTGCATTTTTACTGCCTCCTTTGTCATTCCTAATCGTATGCTTTTGTGTTGCAGCACTGTATCAGTGTATCAATGTCCTCTTGAGTTATTCTGGACAATGATTTCAGGTATCATGTGATGGATTGCCATTAGAAGCTTTTTAACTGAATCATCTATATGTCAGTATTCCCTCCTGAGAAGAAAGAAATCATGATGTTTTCTAATCTAATGTCTGGATATAATGCTACCAGTCAGTTTCCCTAGTGCTTCAGAGATGGCAAGATACAGCCTCCTCTTTTGAATAACTCACAACACAGATTTCTTCTTCTTCGTGGAATTGGATCTGAAAGTCTGTATCTAGATAATGGAACTGCACTAGTTCTAGGGTGCCCTTGAGCATGGGCAGCCAAACCTCCAAGAGGTGGGGAGGATGCACTCTTACAGCAACTGTCACAGCAACGTTGTCCTTGGATTCATATTTTTGCTTCCTCTGAAAAAGCCTTTTAAGTCATCTGTCTTCTACCACTAAAACAAGCTAATGTGACTGTGAAAAGCTTTCATAGCATCCAGTTCAACTCTCTAGTGCAGGATTCAGCTGCAAGGTATGCCAGGGTACCACTCCTCATAAGGGACCAGCAAGAGTGGGGCTGCTCCGTAACAAAAGGTGAACCAAGAGCCGAATGGAGTCCAGGGCCAGCAGAGCAAGTGCCTTGCCAGCCAGGGCCGGTCCCACAAGGAGAACCAACCCAGAGATGGTGGCCAGGTGCAAACAAGAGTCCAGATCATAAAGCAACATCATAGTGATGATGCAGTGCCAAGGTCAAGGTCAAGTCAGTCCATGGTTTGAGGTCCACATCAAGGGGCTACACGGTCAGGCAGGTCAAAGTTGTGACTGAGCTGGAGACTAGCATTCCTCTGGTGGCACTTAGGCAGGGAATGAAGCCCCAAAACTGGGTTTAAATAATGCTCCTGGGCCTATGGCGGTCTCAAGTGAGACTGGTCAAGGCCACTGAAACTCATTGATACACCTAGGCTCCTGACACCCTTGGCCTCCAGCTGTCACTTGGGAAAGGTGGTGCCCCCTCAGAGAACCTGTGTCCTATCTGTAAATTCACATGCCCATCTCAGGTACCCTGTGGGTCCTCAGACGTTACTGGCCACCTACATGTAGCCAGCTGAGTTAAACCCATTAATGGATGGGATTCAGCTGCAGATTATCAAAACCCACATAGCACACACATGTGCTAAGTTGCTGTCTTAGTGGACTTCTAGGACTTGATTTATATGCCTAAATAAGAAGGATCTAGTGTCATTTGAGATGCTCTTGGGTATCCAAGGTACCTCTAGGGTATCTCTAGAGGATTGACAGATATGACAGCAGGAGTTACATGGTACCCAAGACCTTTTGGAACAAATACTGCAGGAGGCTGGTCAGGGTGCTTTAGGGCATCCTAATGGCAAGATGCTTATGTTTAGACAGTTTAATCACAAGTTATTATTGTCAATGTAATTTAAGGAGCTATTTGGACAGCCAGGTTTTGGGTGTTTACATTAAGGTGGTCTGAATAATGTTTTTAATTTTACTGACTAGACCTTTCTTGTTCGTGCTACTTTAGGTGTGAATTTTGAGCTAAATCCTGATAAAACCATGATCCATCTTCCTCTTGAGTTAGCTCTGAGAGGCACATTTGCTCTACAATTGTTTTACAATGCAGTGTCTTGGCTATCTGGGATTGCAGCTCAGACTGACTTTGCCTTGTCATAGCTGAAGAGAGAAGCGCTATTGTTCCCAGAATTATTTTTTTAAATATTTCCACATCAAAGAGCCAGAAAAACACAAAAGTCCTATAGGAGGTCAATGATGTGAGGAGTGACAACTGATTTTCCATGCTTCAGAGTTCAGAGGTACACCTCCTTGGAATGGTGCAGTCTTCACAACTGACTAAAACCAGCCACCTTCTCAAAAGCCCCTCCTTAAAGGCATTGCAAGTCAGAAGCCAAAAAATGCTATGCAAAAAAAAGCATTCGGTCGATATTCTCTTAAAGAACCTGGCTTAAGCCATCCCAGCATATCTTCATTTTCAAGAATACTTGGATGTTATATTTCAACCACTGAAACACTTCCCAGAAACTTACGGGTTTTACAATAAAATGACATCTGGATGCTATGTTAATTCTTTTCTTCCTCAGAAGACTTTAATTATATTTGGTTTTCATTTAAAGGTATCCTATCACCCATACCCCAGGACATTAGAAGAGCCAAAGCCCAACTAAAACTTAATCTGGCTACTCCATAAAAGACAGTAAAAAATGTTTGTAAAAAAACATTAGCCACAAAAGGAGGGCTAAAGAGAATCTCCATCCTTTATTGGATGCAGGGAGAAACATGATGAAAAAGGATAAGAAAAAGGCTGAGGTACTTAATGCCTTCGTTGCCTCAGTCTTTAATAGTAAGACCAGTTGTCCTCTGAGTGGCCAACCCCCTGAGCTGGAAGACAGGGATGGGGAGCAGAATGAAGCCCCCATAATCCAAGGGGAAAGGGTTAGCAACCTGCTACACAACTTAGACATACACAGGTCTATGGGGCAAGATGGGATCCACCCAAGGGTACTGAGGGAGCTGTTGCAAGTGCTCACCAAGCCACTTTCAATCATGTATCAGCAATCCTGGCTAACTGGGGAGGTCTTAGTTGACTGGAGGTTAGCAAATGTGACACTCATCTACAAGAAAGGCCAGAAGGAAGATCTGGGGAACTACAGGCCTGTCAATCTGACCTTGGTGCCAGGGAAGTTTATGGAGCAGATTATCCTCAGTGCCATAACACAACACATACAGGTCAACCAGGTGACGAGGCCCAGTCATTTATGAAAGGCAAATGCTTGACTAACCTGATCTCCTTCTATGACAAGGCAACCCACTTAGTGGATGAGGGAAAGGCTGTGGATGTTGTCTCTACATATTTTAGTAAAGCCTTTGATACCATTTCCCACAGCATTCTCCTGGAGAAACTGGCCGCTCATGGCTTGGATGGGCGTACCCTTCACTGGGTAAAAAACTGGCTGGATGGCCAGGCCCCAAAAGTGGAGGTTAATGGAGTTAAATCCAGTTGGCAGTTGGTCACAAGTGGTGTTCCTCAGGGTTCAGTACTGGGGCCAGTTCTGTTCAGTATCTTTATCAATGATCTGGATGAGGGGATTGAGTGCTCCCTCAGTAAGTTTGCAAATGACACCAAATTGGGTGGGAGCATGTAGGAAGGCTGTATGGGGGATCTGGACAGGCTGGATTGATGGGCTGAGGTCAGTTGTATGAGGTTCAGCAAGTCCAAGTGCAGGTTCTGCACTTGGGTCACAGCAATGCCATGCAACGCTACAGGCTTGGGGAACAGTG